>NW_025816940.1:377209-558107 GCF_002878395.1 Capsicum annuum | reverse complement strand
AAAAAAAAAATTAAAGTATTTTTGTAATAGGGGTGGTAGGGGCGGGGTGGGGGTGGAGGATTGAGGGTCGGAGTAGGGATGGATGATTTTAAGAGTTGTATGAATATTTCAACTTAATAGTGAGGTTGAAAGAGAGTTTTGAAAAATATTTCACGTACTTTTTGAAGGAAAGTCATTTTCCTCAGAATTGAGGAAAATAAGTTGATTTGAAAAATATTTTCCAAAACCTTTAAGCCAACCAAACATGAGAAAATTGGAAAACATTTTTCTGAAAAATGTTTTTCTTCGTACCAATCACACCCTTGATGTCACATTTCAATTGTTTGGCCCCTCTTTTTTTGATGATCAGGAAATCTGCAACTGCTATGTTTTTGAATGTGCAAGGATAAATCAGGTTATCAGTGGTAGAGTCAGAATTTTTTCATTGAGGGAGTTCAGAAGTAAATATACAGACTAGTCGGAGGAGATTCAACATCTACTATATATACATAAAAATATTTTTGACTATATAATATAATTTTTCGATGAAAAACTTTGAATAAACCCCTTAATTCAATGTGGCACTGACCGGTACAATGTCAAAGGAGATTTTTGAGTAAATTGAAATTAATGGAGAAACTTTTCATTCAAAAGTACCCTCAAATCATTAGAAAAATAAAAATCTGGAGTGTAACTTCTTTTAGCAAACTTTAAACAAACACATTTTGAACTTCTTTAGGGCAATATTTCTTAAAAAATATTCCACAGACAAAAAGAAATATACATGCAACAAACTCTGATAGTGCGTTGAATTAATGTTTGTTGCTAATCACCGCTAGTTTTATTTTCCAAAAGTCAGGTCCTACAACCTTTTAAAATCAAATTTCTTTGATAGTGTGTATGTTTAACTTACAATAGAAATACATGTTTGATGTATTCAAATGTTGAAAATGTTAGTAGCTCAGTTGGTTGATTATTTAAACTTTTGATTTTCATCTTGTAATCTTCCATCATTTCTCTTTCCCCTACCCCAATATAAAGAGATCAAAGAAGATATATTCAACAGTTGACGGTAAAGGATTAATCTTTCAGATAGAAAAAGAAAAGCATGAGCAAGTAGTGAATTCGTCGCTAATTAAGGTGGTAATTTGTTTCTTCTAATTCGTAACTAATCGAATTTTTTGACAATTCGTCAGTAATATATCCAGAGATATAAAATAATTCTCGATTGATTTTTATTATTTAGTAACAAACTTGTCCTCCTTTAATTTCTATATTTTTAAAAGACTTTTCATCTTAAAATATTTCTAATAACATATGAACGTTGTCACGAATATTATTTTCTATAATTAAAAAATGAAAAAAGAAAACAATCTGGTCCATTTTGGTAAGGAAGATGTATTGAGGATGTCTGTTATTAAGACAACAAAGTCAAGCAGCACTAATATTCCTAATTAATATTGTCATGCATGATAAACACACACAAGCAGACAAATCACAAATGATGTTTTGTCACCAATTTTGAAATTAAATGTCATTACAATAAAATCAACACCCCCCCCCCCCCGCCGCCCCCCACAAAAACAATCTAGATAAGAATCCAAAAAATTCAGCTTTATTGGTGCAACAATAAAAATGTCAAATTCATACAAAAAGATAAACCAAAAAAAGAAAAAGAACCAATAGAAAAATTACATAAAATCAACACTATAGTACACTCTAATTCAACAACCTAAGTAAGGCAAATGACAAGAAAGTGACTGGCAAAGCTGCAACAGCCAAAGATGGAACTGAGGCACTTGGTGCGGGTGGTGAAGTGACCGGAGAATCGCCCGAGGGGGCGGATGGGACGGTGGAGCCCGATGGGGTGGCGGCAATGGAAGGCGTGGGGGAGGCCGAGTCGCTGCCGGTGACATTGATGGCTAGCTTTTGACCTAATGAACAATGTCTAGGGAATGTGCACACGTAGTAGTGTTCACCAGAATTTGTTAGAGTAATTCTAGCTGGACCAGTGCTAATTGTGTTTATTGGAGAAGTTGTGTTACATGAGTCATAAGCTGCCTTGCTAACTGTTGCAACATTATGTGCCCCATTGACAAAATTGAAAACTGTATAGAAAAAATAATGTTAAGATTAAAATCTTAAATCAACAATTATTAGTAGAGTACTCATATATCATGAGAATATTGCAAGAAAAGCTTTCGACTAGTCAATTTCTAAGGAATTTGCCGTTGCAAATTCATGTGATGAATCTTTTTTTCATCCTATCTATTCATTAGAATACTTTACGAGAGTAAGAGTATCCAATTTTCAGGGTGATTTTTTATTTTGATTTAGTAATTTTATGAAATGAAATTCAGAATTTTAGTGCTTACCAAGAGTATCTCCAACCTTGAAGGATTTGCCATTAGTCCATCTTTGATAAGAAACTGGGCCACCAGTAGGTACATTCCAACCCATGTTATCTCCAACAATGTAAGTTTGGGCTACACTACCAGGTGCAGGAGCGACCGACACTGATGGGGCGGGAGCTCTCGATGGGTTTGATGAAGGAGACGTAGCCGGGGTGGCAGTGGGAGGAGTGACGGGCCTGGCAGGAGTCGGCTGAGGAGTGGGAGAGCCGGAGCCGGAGACACTGATAGCCAATTTTTGGCCCAAGGTACAATGTCTTGGAAAGGTACAAAGGTAGTAATGTGATCCAGCAGATCTCAATGTAATGTTTGTTGGCCCATTAGTGGAAATTGAAATTGGGCTTGCAGTATTGCATGAATCAAAATCTGCCTTTGATACCTCAGCCACACTATGAAATCCCGTTGTAAAGTTAAATACTGCATAAGAAAAAAAAGAGTCCTAATAAATTTATTCTAAATTTATTTAGTTAAAACAGTGAAAAGTATATCTATTCTAAATTCACCGACTCTAAATTGGGAATTTCCGAGGATTTTAGGTGGTGAGTATGGACCACGGGATTAGTATTAATTTACATGTTTTTGTTTGAACCAAATAATTTAATCATGGTGTGGATAAATAATGTTCTCTTTTAAAAATTATTTAACCATATACATAAGAGTTGAAAAGAATGTAGTGTGCCTACAGAATATATTTAGCTGCCACAACTTTGTACGTATTCGCCACTAGATATGACAAAATATAAACTAAATTAAGAAATACAAGCGGGGGAAGGAATCTACGTAATAGAAAAAGGAAAAGGTGCATTACCTCACCTCATTACCCATTAACACTTTATTAAAGTAAACTAAACTAACCATAATTAACAAAAAGCAACATAATGTGGAATGTTAATTTAGTTTATATTCTATGCATTTGAGGGGTAAACGATATCTACACAAGCATGTCACTTATTAGGTAATTCATTTTTTATATTATTAGATTACTCAAAAGATAAATATAAAAAAAAGGAGGGAAGATAAATAGAGGGAAAACTTTTTATACTAACTTGATATCTCATGGTAAAATTCACTAAATAGTACTTACATCCTCGTTTTATTTTATGTGTTATAATTTGATTGAACATAAGTTTAAGAATTATGAGAAGACTTTTAAAATTTGCAGTATAAAATAAGTTATATGTATTTGAATAGCTATAAATCATCTTATTAAAAGTGAAATTTACATTTACAAGTTAAATTATCATTAAAAGTAGAAATGCCAAATTGACTAAGAGGAAAAGTGTGACATATAATATCAAATTGACTAGAAGGAAAAGTGTGACATATATATAAGTTGGGACAGAGGAAGTATATAAAATCTTTATGCTGTGAGTGTGTATATATATACTAACCAAGAGTGTCGCCGATGGCGAAGGTTTTACGGGCGGCCCACAAGGAATAAGCGGAGGCGCCACCATTAGGAACGGTCCAAGCCAAAGCATCACCAACAACATGAGTTTGTTGTGCGATTGAAACATGTTGTAATAAAACAAATATTGTAGAAAAAACAAGTAATAAAGTACTCAACTTTCTTGCCATTTTGCACTGTGTTCTTAATGATCAAAGTCGCCCCTGTTGTTGAGCTTGATTTGGCTCTCTGTGTGTTTCTCTTTGATAGAAAAGAGTTTAAGAGTTGTGGTGTTGGGATGGCAATGGGTTTCTATTTATAGAGAATAAAAGAGTTCTCTTTTTCTTTCCTTTTCCATTTTGGTGGATAGGGTGACTCGTTCCAACATAGGATTAAATTGATTAATGAGGAGAACAATAATATAATATAGAAACCAACTCATACAAGTAAAAACAACAATATATTCGGTGTATTTCCACGAAGTGGGATCTGAGGAGGGTATTGTGTACGCAGTTCGTATCACTATCTTAGAAGTGAGCTTCAGAGGCTGTTTCTGATAGATCCCTAGCTCAGGATTAAAACAATCTAGAAAACGACATAATATAAGAGCAAGAACTAATAGGTAGTGATAAAACAACGGATAATAACATACACAAGGCTACTACAAAATAACACTAACATCGATCTACCCGAAAACAACAAACATCACCAGAAACTCCGAGAACAAAAAATTACAAGCATAGCACTACGACCACTAATTCAACCAAGTTGTAGTAGTTTAAAATTGATTGGGGTTACAATTTAAACTCGACGTGTTTACTTTTTTTTATCATTAAACTTATTGTACTTTCCAAGTTATGAGACTAAAATTCAATATTTTGTTAATCTTTTAGGTATAAATATAAATTATATTTCGAAAATATTAGATTTAGCTAAGCTTATTAACTAATATATACTTAATCCGCTACTAGAGGTGCTATTTGAATATTTCATGAGACCACTACTAAAAAAACAAAGTGAACATTTGTGTCCTGTACTATGTTTATTTTTTTTATTATAAATTCTTTTAGTAAAAATCCTAATGTATCAGACAATAATAATATAAATGTATGAAACAGTATTTAGTAAGATTGTAACGTTATACTTAGATAGGCATGTTTGGTTCAGTTGGACTTTTTAATCTTTACTTTTTTTGTTTCAAATTAGTTGTCATGTTTCTATTTTTGAAAATTAATTTAACTATTTTTCGAAGCTAAATTGAATTGGATCAACTCAACATCTTATATATAAAATCTTGATATTTAAAAATCATATGATAAATACTAAATATTATAACTTTTTTTTTGTGTATATTGATGATAGTGTTTGTTAAAATTTACATAATCTAACCAACATCACAGCTAAACTAATAGGAAATGTAACGAGTATTGATTTATGTTTGTCTTGTAAAAGCGTTAATCAATATATTACCATTTCAATTTCTAGCAAATGACGGTATTAACATTTGACTTCGACCGACATTTAGGATGTGTTTGGTATGATGGAAAATTTTTCATGTAAAATATTTTCCTGGAAAAATTTTTCTTCGAAAATAAGTTGATTTTCTACTTATTTTTTCATGTTTGGTTGGTGAGTGGAAAATATTTTTCGAAAAAATATTTTATGGTGTTTGGTTGGTGAGTAGAAAATATTTTTCAGAAAAACATTTTCTAATGTTTGGTTGGTGAGTGAAAAAATATTTTTTAGAAAATATTACTAACTGTTAACTAGTATATTACCGTCTCTAGCAACTCAACAATTTGTAAGAACTAATGTAAGCATAGCAAATAATATCAATATCGAATACTAAAATATTACAATTCACTAAAATTTAAGCAACCACTAATTAGCAAATATAGGACACTTTTCAACATTTTGTTAGGACAATCTCAAGATACTACAATCAATATTAATACAATGAAACGACAAGCTTATTCAACCTTGTGAAACAAGCTACATCGATGACAAAATGAAATATGCAATTAGCAAAAGTAACATAGGTAGGTCTTTCTCTATGCATATGAAAATAACAGTACATTTAACGAACATTGAAAAATGTGAAAATTCGGCTTCACTATTTTTTATTTCAAGCAGTGAAAAATTACAACAAAACACAGTGAAAAATATTTTTGAGAAATGTGAATTTTTTTGAGTAATGTGAATATAAGTGTTGCTGGGGTGGGGAAGAGGGGCGAGGGTGGAGGCATAAATCACATTTGTCATTTTGTCATTTTTTGAAAAATGACTTTCCTTGACTCATGAGAAAAGTCATTTTCCCTCAAATAGAGAAAAATAAATTATTTTAAAAAATATTTTCCCAACATTTTATTATAATCAAACAAGAAAAAATAAAAAAATATTTTTCAAAAAATTATTTCCATACCAAACACATCCTTAACCAATTAGAGAATAACAACATGAAACATAGTGAATATTTTACTAATTATTTTTAGGTCAAGAAGTTGACCCATTAGATGTGTGAAAATGGGCGTGTGTTCTGGACAATGGACCTTTTTGGGCTGCCGCCGTGCCGCGTTACGCCATGGAAGTTCACCCACCCCTTTTGGACTTTTTTGCACCAATTATTGACTACTCTTTTCACTAGTTTTTGGATTTTTTCTTGTATAAAATATATGTTTTTTTTTTTTTTTTTTTTGATTGTGTCCATTAAACTGTTTGGTGATTATAAATCGAACCATCTATTGCACCAAGTTTGACCGATTGAGTGGTCGATAATAGTATATTAAAAATATACCTCTCTAATGATATTCACTATAGGCTTTGATGGTTGAAGTCAATGCCATATGATTCACTTGGAAGTACGAATAAGTTTGGTAAGGTGAATTAGCAAACATAATGCATATGTTAATTTTAATAAGTTTTAATTATATATTTCATTTGGTATAAAAGTTTTTATATATTAATACATGAAAATTATGGTACTAGCAATGTAATCGATTCTAATGCATATATTAATTAGTATTATTAAAGACATAAGTATCCTTTCAAATTTTTTTCATATCTTTTCCATCATATTTGTGGAAGGTATTTTCTATAGAAATTATGCAATGCATCTAATTTTTAATATCCTAAACTAAACACATTATAAGAAAAATCTCAACATAACTAATGAAAGTGTAACTAATATCAACATTATTAATGCAGTCATTACTAATTAATACACCATATTCTGCACTATGTATTCTTGTATACCCTATCAAATGACCTTTTAGTATCTTATGATTCTTTTGATTTTCGATAATTCTTTTTTCATCTGTCCAAATGGATAGACTTACTCCATACTTGTGCGGGACTGTGGGTCACGACCAAAAAAGGTCTAGTTGCGAGGATTTATTTGTGGAGGTATTTTAACTTCTGTAAAATTATATTAATTGCGAAGATAAAACACATGTCGCTAAAATTTTGAGATTTGCAAGGATTTTAATCCCCTCTATCCATAAAAAAAAATAGCGGGATCAATTTAGTGTTGCCTCCTTTTACAATACATTTTTCTCATTTTTTTATTTGACCAAAAACCCATCTCTCTGTCTCCGATTTTCCCCCAAAACTCATCTCTCATCTTTCCCCCAAATCAATTTAGAATGAACTCTCAATTTCATTTTCCTAAATGGGTAGCACAAAATTAAAATTTCTTCTTTGAAATTGTTATTGATTTCATTTCGTTTTTGTTTCATCTTGTGAGTGGATTCTAATTTTATTTCTTTCATCTTGCATGTGGATTTTGATTTCATTTTTTTTTGGCTAATTGCTTTTACCAATCCATCTTGATAGTTTATTTTAGCTTTATTGTATATGTCCCTTTAACTGACCTCATAATGAAAGGAAAATAACTGAGATAGCATGTTAGATATTTAAAGAAAAATTTGTCGCATCTTTTGAAGAAAATTTTATAAGAGGAACGGATAATAACCGAGATAATATGTTTACATTTTTTGTAAATTTTTTTATTAGATTGTCAATTGATACTTGTTTTACTACTTGATACAAAATAAGGGTATGACCAAGTGGTCAATTGAGTGGATGCAAATTTTGAAGTCTGAAATTTTAAAACAAGCAAAAACAGAATAGCTAACTCGTTTCTGGGCTACTGGAGATAGTAAGTGTGCCAGCATTATTAAAAATATAGAAGTAACAATTACCGACTTTAGTACTTTAATCTTAGTTATGTTATTTTTTTATAATTGAAATATAATTAATTTTGCTGAGATTTTTTTCTTTCTTATTAGTTGCCTGTTGTGGGTCAATTCATTTGTGCTGTAATTTTTACAATGTGTATAAATATTTGTATGATTGTATTTGTGTAATTTGTTTGCTTGTCTTACTCTCCTCGTCTAATTAGTTGTATGCTACCTGTACTGCACAGTTTTATTTTGAAGAAACAAGTGACTGCTGGTGATTTGGAAGGATTACTCTTCTGGGTCAGTTGTGTGTTCTGAAGCATTAGGTGATTGTTGTAATGTAATGTCCCGAGTCTCTACCCCGGACGCTATACGATGTTTACGACCTCGAAGGACCACAAGCTAACCCATAACCGATATCTGCTGTGAGCACTGAATAATAATACTAAAAATAGTGCGAAAAATAGGCTGAATTGCCATAAGGTTCAAAATCTGAATACTGATAAAGAATATCACTGTAATAATAATCTACAAAATTGAATACTGTCTGATAGTCTAGTCTAAAAATCCTTTGACTGAACTGTCTGAATATGGAGTTGATGGGACAAGCCCCCCAACTAACTCCGACTACTGAAATACTGAAGCTACTTAAAATACTGAAATAACTGCATATCCTCGATAGATGAGGACTCACTACTGAATCTGACACTGCTGGCTGAATTTGAATCTGTCTATACGCGGTTAGGAACCTAAGTGTCCGAATCTATGATATGAGACATCATAGAGCAAAAAAAAGAGTATGCGTCAGTACGTGGAATGTACTGGTATGCTAGATAAGGTAAGGCTGAATGAAAGGGTTCATATGCATGAACAATAACTGACTGAATGATATAGAGTAACTGAGTATGAGAGTACATGGATAACTGAAACTACTATAGATACTGAGTATGCAATACTGTTCATGTACGTGTATACTATAACTGAGCTTTTATTGAAGCTGAATTCTGGGTTCTGATAACTGAGTAAATGATATCTAAGATTACTGATAACTGAGTTACTAAAATTGATTGACTGTATCTAACAACCTTGATTCTATAGAATTGAACTATGTTCTATACTGAGACTGAAAATAAAACTGTGGGAAGTAATCATCTAACCGACATGCCCCAAATAAGATAACTGAGGTCCAACCCTTAACCTCAGTTGGAAGGCATCAGTACCGTGCCACGGGTAAAGAAAACTGAAGAGTTACCCTCATATGATAGGTACTCTAATGAGAATAGTGGTACCTTCAACGGGCAGGTTAAAACACCTTATCAACCATCAACTGGCAGGTTGATTTCTCAACCTACGCTAGCTACATAGTTCTAGAATGCAAGGATTGATTCTAAGGATCACACCCTCTACTGGCAGGTGAGCCCCCATCCTTGGGTTCACTTGGTGCTGAATCCTACTCCCAACTGAATAGACCCAAAATTGATTATACTGAACTAGACTGGACTGATACTGAGTTTTACTGAGTTCTATTGCTGACTGAGTACTACTAAGTTCTGTAACTGACTGAGTTCTACTGATCATGACAAGAATGATACTATTTTGTAACTACTGTAGCTCTGGGTAAACAGCTAGATTTTTGGGTATTAAATACCCCCAGGACTTAATCGCATGAAAAGTAAAGCATAGCATGATCTTGAGAAATATAACAATGTACACTTATCCATAATTCATTCATAGAGACATTTTATCAAACACATGTAGAGCATAAGTTTGTACATATAATAACATGTCATATACGTGTATACTGCAACTAAGTTTTTACAGAAGTTGAGTTCTGGGTTCTGATAACTGAGTAACTGATATCTGAGATTACTGATAACTGAGTTACTGAAACTGATTGACTGTATCTGACAGTCCTGATTCTGTAGAACTGAACTGAGTTCTATACTGATACTGAAACTGAAACTGTGGGAAGTAATCATCTAACCGATATTCCCCAAATAAGATAACTGGGGTCCAACCTGTAACCCCAATTGGAAGAGTGTCAGTTAGGGGTGTGCAAAAACTGATCCGACCGATAAACCGAACTGATAAAAATATTATTGGTTTATTGTTTTTGGGTTATTGGGTTAACGATATTTTAATGGTTTTAGAAAAAATTATTGGGTTATTGGTTTGGTTTGATTTTTTCTTATTGGGCTATTGGGTAAATCGATAACCCAATAAGAATATATATATATATATATATATATATATATTATGACTTATTATATATTTCTCTTTAATTTCTACAAATTAGCAAACCTATTATTGTAATTATACAAACTCTTAATTTCTCCTAAAGATCACACCTTCTACTGGCAGGTGAGTCCCCATCCTTGGGTTCACTCGGTGTTGAATCCTACTCTCAACTGAATAGACCCTGAACTGATTATACTGAACTAGGCTGGACTGATACTGAATTTTACCGAGTTCTGTCGCTGGCTGAGTACTACTGAGTTCTGTAACTGACTGAGTTCTACTGATCGTGACATGACTGATACTATTTTGCAACTACTGTAGCTATGGGGAAACAACTAGATTTTCAGGTATTAAATATCCCCAGGACTTGATAGCACGAAAAGTAGAGCTTAGCATGATCTTGAGAAACATAACAATGTACACTTGTCCATAATTCATTCATAGAGACATTTTATCAAACACATGTAGAGCATAAGCTTGTACATATACTAGCATGTCATGATTTCACCATTTAATTTACATGGACATTCTATAAACCACTTGGGGAGTACAACTTAATGCACATAATCATGAATATCATATAAACATTGCAACTACAATGCCTAAACTTGCAAATTCAAGGATTATAACATGGAAAATACACAATTCAATATACATGCTATTTCAATTTCATGGAAACCACAATTAATCATGGATTAAAACTCAATTAATGTCATGAACATTAATACAATCTAATTTCAAGCATGTAAATCATAAATCAACAATCTCATGATTTAAAAAATGGATTCTTGGACTGTATGGGTGAAAGAAACCCATAAATGAACACCTAACATACCTGAAAATATTAGTTCTTGAAGGTTCTTGGAGAAATTCTTGAGTTTGTTCTTGATTTTTCGAAGCTAGGGTTTTGTCCCTTTTAGAGAGAGTATTTTAATCTTGAGAGAAAGTGAGGAAATAATGAAATAATAGAGTATTTAGGGCTTTAATCTCGTGTTTAGGCTAATTAGGGATTTTAGAAATTCACCAAATAGCCCCTAAATTAAAATCACGAAAAAATAAAATTCAAATTTTCATGCTGGCGCGACATGGTGGAATCACGCCAGCTCACTGGAAATTGGACGATTGGGAACTGGAGGTTTGGTGCGATGCGGTGCCATCGCGCCAACTCATTGACTGCGAATTTACCTCTTGGTGCGATGCACCATGATCGTGATGAAGCACTGAAAAATGACAATTGAGAATTTAGCTAGTGGTGCGATGCGGTAGTATCACGCTGGCTAACCGAAAAATGACCATTGCCATTTGGCAGGTCTCTGCGATGCGCTGGGTGCCAATTTGGTACACTGTCTTACAAAAATGGCTCTAACTCTTTACCTAAGTAGCGGATTCGGGTGAACTTTATATTGTTGAAAAGCTAACTGAATTTTCTACGTATTAGTAAGCTCTAAATTGAAAAATATTGAGTATTTTAAAAATTTTATGAAGGAATACTCATGTACTTAGAGCTAAATTAAGCTTGAGAAATATGGGGTATTACAATATCTCCCACTTGGGAACATTCTCCTCGAATGAGACTAATTAAGCTGATAAACACTGATAGGTTAGTTTATACACTGAACATGCATATCTGATGCATGGAATACATGACTAAAAGTACTGATAGGCATAGTTTTCATACTGAACATGCATATTTGATGCATGAGCACTAGACTGAACTAATTCATGATTGCATGACTGAATATGCAACGGTAAAGAATACCAAATTTATGACTATATCTGAACATAAAATTGAGTAAATCTAAGGAAGACTGTTACCTTAAGCCGAGTCTAAGTTTTTGGAGAAGAGGTGAGGATACTTGGTCTGCATATCTTCTTTCGATTCCTAAGTAGCTCCCTCAACGGACTGATTCCGCCAAAGAACTTTAACCAAGGGAACTTTTTTTTTCCTTAGCCTCTGAATCTGATGATCCAGGATTTGAACTGGAACCTCTTTGAAAGAGAGATCATTCTAAATATCTATACCCTCTAAGGGAACTATGACTGCTGGGTCACCAGTGTATTTCTTTGGCAAGGAGACATGGAACACTGGGTGTACTAAAGCTAAATCTGAAGGCAACTCAAGCTCATAAGCTACCTTTCTAAAACGCCTGAGAATTCTATAAGGACCAACATATCGGGGACTGAGGTTTCCCTTCTTGCCGAACCTCTTTACCACCTTCATGGGAGAGATTTTCAAGAATACAAAATCACCAACTACAAACTTGAGATCTTTTCTCCTCACATCTACATATGATTTTTGTCAGTTCTAGGCTGCCCTAAGCCTTTCTCTGATCAGCTGAACCTTCTCTAAGGCATTAAACACTAAGTCAGGACCTACTACTGTGGCCTCACCAACCTCAAACCAATTAATTAGAGATCTATATCTCTTACCATAGAGAGCCTCAAATGAAGCCATCTAAATACTGGAATGATAGCTGTTATTGTATGCGAATTCAATCAAAGGCAAGTGGTCATCCCAACTACCTTTAAAATTGACAACACATGCTCTCAGCATATCTTCTAGAGTCTGAATGGTTCTCTTTTCTTGACCATCTATCTAAGGGTGAAAGGCTGTACTAAGATGAACTTAGGTACCAAGACCCTTTTGGAATGCTTTCCAGAAATGAAAGATAAAATGGGTACCTCTATATGAGATAATGGATACTGGGATTTTGTGTAACCCGACTAACTCTCTGATATAGAGTTTGGCTTAGTCCTCATTTGAATAGGAAGTATGAACTGGAAGAAAATGAGCGAATTTGGTCATCCTGTCAATGATAACCTAAATCGAATCATGCTAATGATGAGTACAAAGAAAACCCATCACAAAGTCCATGTTCACTTCTTCCCATTTCTATGTAGGAATACTGAACTCCTGCATGGACCCTCCAGGCTTTTGGTGATCAATCTTAACCTGTTGACACGTAGAGCACTTAACTACAAACTCTACAATATCTCTCTTCATCCCACTCCACAAATAGATAACCCATAAATTGCAATATATCTTAGTATCCCTTGGATGAATCGAGTAACGCGGACCATGCGCTTCTGTAAGAATTTGCTTCCTCAAGCCATCTATACCCGGCACACATAAATGACTCTAGCAACAAAACACACCATCTCCCTCTTGGGAGAAACCTTAACTTTCTGATCTCGGACTAACCTTTTCAGCTTAACTAGAATGGGATCTCTGTCCTGCTTTTCCTTTACTTTTGAAACCAGAGATGATTCTAAACTATTCTGCATCCACGCACTGCCATCTGCTGAATCGACTAAGCAGATACCTAGTCGGGCAAGCTGATGAACTTCCTGAACTAACTTCTTCTTTCTATTCTCAACATGAACAACATTACCCATAGACAACCTACTGAGAGTATCAACCACTATATTGGCCTTGCCCGGATGATGTAGAACACTCATATCATAATCTTTCAACAACTCTAACCACCTTCTCTGACACAAATTCAAATATTTCTAAGAAAAGATTTATTGAAGGCTTTTATAATCTATGAACATATCAACATGTACCCTATACAAGTAATGCCTCCAAATCTTTAAGGCAAACACTGCAGCTATTAACTCAAGATTATGGGTAGGTTAATTCTTCTTATGGGGATTAAGCTGTCTAGAGGTGTAGGTTATGACCTTACCTCTCTGTATGAGGACATAATCCAAACCTACTCTGGATGCATCATAGTACACAACAAACCCATCTGAACCATCTGGTAGAGCTAAAACTGGGGCTGAGGTGAGTCGAGTCTTCAACTCCTAAAAACACTTCTCACAAGAATTTGACCACTGAAACTTGACTTTCTTCTGAGTCAATCTGGAGATGGGGGATGCAATTGATGAAATCCCTTCAAAAAATCGATGGTAATATCCAGCTAAACCTAAGAAACTCCTAATATCTTATGGAGAAATGGGTCTAGTCCAATTTCTCACCTCTTTTGTCTTTTGAGGATCAACTCTAATGCCATCACCGGAAATAATATGCCCAAGAAATGTTACCGACCTTAGCTAAAATTTTTACTTACTAAATTTGGTGAACAACTGATGGGCTCTGAGGGTATAAAGTATGATTCTGAGGTGATTTGCGTGATCATTCTTGCTACAGGAGTAGACAAGAATGTCATCGATAAAGACTATAACAAACATGTCCAAGTACTACTTGAACACTTGATTCATTAAGTCCATGAAAGTTGCTAAGGCATTTGTGATACCAAAGGACATGACTAGAAATTCGAAGTGACTATACTGGGTTTGAAAAGCTATTTTTAAAATGTCACATTCTCTAACTCTGAGGTGATGATAACCTGATCTGAGGTCCTCCTTAGAAAAGTAACTGGCACCCTGAATTTGGTCAAATAAGTCATCAATTTTGGAAAGTGGGTATTTATTCTTGACTGTGAATTTTTTCAACTAACGGTAGTCTATACATATTCTGAGAGAACCTTTCTTATGCACGAATAAGACTGATGCGCCCTATGTGGAAACACTGGGTCTGATGAACCCTTTGTCTAAAAGGTCCTTTAACTATTTTTTTAACTCTTTGACTTTTGCTGGATCTATTCTATATGGCAGAATAGATATAGGCTGAGTGTCTGGAAAAAGGTCTATTTAGAAGTCAATTTCCCTTTTGGGAGGAACTCCGAGAAGATCTTTAGGAAACATGTCTGAGAATTAATTTATTATTAGAACTGACTCAAGACTAGGAATCTCTAAACTAGAGTCTTTGACTTGTATAAGATGATAGACACATCCCTTGGATATCATTTTCCTCACTCTAAGGTATGAAATAAACTGACCCTTAAGTACTGTAGTACTACCTCTCCATTCAGGGATTGGTTCATTTGGAAACTGAAAATGAATAATTTTATTTCTACAGTCAACTGAGGCATAGCATGAATGGAGAAATCTATGCTGAGAATGACATCAAAATCCGCCATCTCTAGCTTTACAAGGTCTGCTAAAGTAACTTTATGAGATATAATAATTGGACAGTTCCTGTATATCCGTCGGGCTATGATAGATTTACCCATTGGGGTAGAAACTAAGAAAGGCTCTACTAGGATTTTTGGACTGACTCTAAAGTTAACGTCTACATAAGGAGTCACGAAAGATAAAGAAGCTCTTAGATCTAGTAAGGCATAAATATATAAACGGAAGATTTGTAATGTACCAGTGACCACATACGAAGAATTTTCCTGATCTTGTCTAGACTAAAGTGCATACAGCTTATTTAAGCATTGACCACTGGTGGCACTAGAAGCGGTACCCTGCTAATTCGAGCGATCGAACTAAGATGGGGGACGATTATACTGACCCTAAGAACCTGACTAAGGACAATCTCTGATTCTGTGGCCTGGTTTGCCATACCCGAAACAAACATCACTGCCAGCTTTGCAAATACCCTAGTGATTTCTTCCATATTTTTGACAAAGAGGATTTGTTCGAGCACTACTAACACTACCCTGAGATTTAGAGCCTGGTGCCCAATCTTTGTTGCCAATTTTGAACTTAAGGACAGGAGCACTGGCTGAGGACAGAGCTGGAACTAAAGATTTTGGATGAAACAGGGAACGATTATCGCCTTCTAACTTACACTGAGTAAAATTGAAGCTACCTATCCTAACGCTCTTATTTTCTCTCTCTCCTTATTCTTAGCCTCTTCTATCTACTGAGCATGGACCATGAGCCTGAATATGTCCATCTCCTTAATCAACATTGTAGTTCTGCACTCCTTAACCACACTATCTAACACCCCAGTTACGAAGTTACTCATTCTGGACCTATTATCTACTACTACATAGGGAGCATACCTGGCTAATTGAGTAAACTTGAGGAAATAATCTTTCACGCTCATGCTACCTCGTTTGATATTGATGAACTCTAGCACCTTGGCTTCTCTTAGCTTTAAGGGAAAGAATCCATCTAGAAAAGTAGTAGCAAACTCTTCCTACTCTATGGGCTCTGCATCTATGCCCCTGTCTACTTTTCACTACTTAAACCACGTATGAGCCATATTTTATAGCTGATAGGTGGCTAACTCAACACTCTTAGTGGATGTTACCCCATGATGTCTGTGACTTTCTAAACCTTATTAAGGAACTCCTGTGGAACCTCTACTGACTTAGATCCTGAGAATAGGGGAGGGTTCATTTAGGTGAAGTCCCAAATCCTAGCTACAGTAGTATTGGCCACTGGGTTGGCTTGAATAGCAGTTGTCCATTCATTTTGAGCTGCTACCGAATCAGCTAGAGTAGTGAACGTAACTCTAAATTTTGCATGGGAGACATGCTCATCCAGGGGATCTGCTTGAATGGGCTGAGATGCTGATTGATTTTTGGTCCTTCTTCCATTAGTCTTTTTGGAAGGCATGTTCTATAAATGGAAGAAAGAAACTAATTAGACTGAGAGTTTAACTTGAGCCCATGCTCATTCTCATGACATGAATACTGAAAGAAGAAAATTTTTTCCTAAAAACGTCTCATAGCCGTTTGTCCATAAGTGTGGCGCGCTATACACACATGCACAAGACTCTACTAGATGCAACTTTTAATTTCCGTAGGACTCTATTAAACCTTAGGCTCTGATACCATATTTGTAACGCCCCAAATCTGTATCCCGAATGCTACATGGTGCTTACGACCTCGAAGGACCACAAGTTAACCCATGACTGATATATGCTATGAGCAGTGAATAATAATACTAAAATAATACCAAAAATAAGCTGAATTACCATAAGGTTCAAAATCTGAATACTGAAAAGGAATATCAACTGTAATAATAATCTGCAAAGCTGAATACTGTCTGATTGTAATGCCCCAAGTATAGAACTCTACATAGTACTTACTACCCTGAAGGACCACATGCTAACCCATGACTGATATCTGCTATTAGCACTGAATAATATACTGATAAATGTGGAATAATAGGCTGAAATGCCATTAGGTTCAAATATTTGAAATACTGCTGAAATACCAAACTATAATAAAAACTTGTAAAACTGAATACTGTCTAAAAACTAGTCTAAAAAGCCTCTAACTAAAACTGTCTGAAAATGGAGTTGATGGGTCAATCCCCCAACTAACTCCATCTACTGAAATACTAAGTCTACTGAAATAATGAAATAAAAGAATATCCTCGAATGATGAGGACTCACAGCTAATATACTACTGTTGGGTGAATTTGAATCTATCTATGCACGGTCGGGAACCTGAGCGTTTGAACCTATGATATAAAATATCATAACATAAAGAAAGAGTATGCGTCAGTACGTGGAATGTACTGGTATGCTAGATAGGGTAAGGATGAATGCAAGGGTTCATATGCATGAACAATAATTGACTACATGATATAGAGTAACTGAACATGAGAGTACATGGATAACTGATACTACTATAATTACTGAGTGTGCACTAATATGCATATAGAAAAATACTGTGACTAAGCTTGTCTGAAGCTAAGTCCTAAATTTTGATACTGAGTAACTGATATCTAAAGTTACTGATAATTGATTTGCTGATACTGGTTGACTATATTTGACAGTCCTGATTCTATAGAACTGAACTGAGTTTTATTCTAAACACTGAAACTAAGAATGTGGGAGGTAATCATCTAACCGATATGTCCCAAATAAGATAAAATAACTGAGTTGGGGTCCAACCTGTGACCCCACTTAGAAGGGTATCCGTACCGTGCCACGGTTAAAGACACTGATGAATTACCCTCATCTGGTAGGTACTTTAATGAGAATGGTGGAACCCTCATCTGTCAGGTTAAAACACTTCATCAAACCTTATCTGGCAGGTTTAATGTCTCAACCTACGCTTGCTACGTAGTTCTGGAAGGCAAAGATTACTTCTAAAGATCACACCATCTACTGACAGGTGAGCCCCCATCCTTGGGTTCACTTGGTGTTGAATCCTACTCCCAACTAAACGACACTCAACTGAGTACTCTAAACTGGAGTGAACTGATACTGAGCTTACTGAGTTTTCCTGAGTTCGGTAACTAATTGAGTTCTATAACTGACTGAGAGTACTACTGATGATGACATGACTGAGGTTCCTTAACTGACACTGGCTCTAGTCACACTGCTAAATTGTCAGGTTTTTAATACCCCAGGACCCGATAGTATGAAAAATAAAGCATAATATACTCTTGAAAATCATAATTATTCATAGAGACATTTTCTCAAACACTTGTAGGGCATACGATTATACATATACTAACATGCCATGATTTCATTAATTTATTCACATGGATAGTCTATCAAACACCTAGAGAGCACAACTTAATGCACATAATCATGGGTAAAACATAAGCATGGCAATTAAAATTCCCTAACTTGCAAATTCATGGATTATGACATATGAATTACACAATTCAATGTACATGCTATTCAAATTTCATGGAATCTAGAATTAATCATTAACTGGAACTCATTTAATATCAAGAACACTAATATGGCCAAATTTCAAGCATGTAAATCATGAATCATAGATCTTGAAGTTTTAAAAGTAGACTCATGAACTTATGGGTGAAAGGGACCCATATATGAACACCTAACATACCTTGGAATATTTTTTCTTGAAGATTCTTGGAGAAATTCTTGAGATTGATCTTGATTTTTTGGAGCTAGGGTTTGTTTTCTTGAGAGAGAATGCTTTTAATTTGGGGGGAAATTGATTAAGAATAACCTTTAAAACATTTTTAGGAGTTAAATCCCATATATGGGCATGCAAAAATCATGGGAAAAGACCAATTTATCCCTTTACGTCACTTTTAGTTTTTGAGAAATTTTCCCAACCTAGACCCCTGGCGCGACGCTGTACTATTGCACCGTGTCTCTGGAAATTGACAATTGAGAACTGAGGGCTTGGCGCGATGCGGTTGGATCGCAGTGCCCCTTTGGTTCTTAAATCTTTAATCATCGCGATGCGGTGGGATTTGAAAAGTGACAAACTTGAAATGAGCCTTGGCGCGATGTGCCACTATCGTGGAGCAATACTAAAAATTGACAATTGTCATTTTGACATACTATGCTACGGTGTTTAACGACTGAAACATAAAATAGTCATAACTTCTCTGAACTGAAAAACACTGAGTATTTACAAATTTTTATATTAGATAACTCATGAACTAAGGTTTAAGTTAAGCTTGAGAAATACGGGGTATTATAATATCTCTTCCTTGGGAACATTCATCCCCAAATGAAATTGATTATGCTAAGATATTGATAGATTGAGTTTGCACGCTGGACATACATATCTGATGCATGACTACATGACTGGACTACTGACAAATTGAGCTTTCACACTTAACATGCATATCTGATGCATGGAATTCATGACTAAAGCTACTAATAAGCTGGGTTTTCATACTGATCATGTATATCTGATGCATGAGTACATGACTGAACTAATTCATGAATGCATGACTGAATATGCAACGGTAATGTATACAAAGTTTATAATTATATCTTAACAAGAAACTGAGTAAAGCTAAGAAAGACTGTTACCTTAAGTTGGATCTGAGTTTGTGGAGAAGAGGTGAGGATACTTGGTCTACATTCATACTTCTGCTTCCCAAGTATCTCCCTCAACAGATTGATTCTGCTAAAGAACTTTGACTAAGAAAACTTCTTTCTTTATCAGTCTGTGAATCTGATGATCAAGGATCTGGACTGGAACCTCTTCAAAAGAGAGATCATTCTGAATATTTACATCTTCTAAAGAAACTATGACTGATGGGTCACCAATGCATTTCTTTAGCAAAGAAACATGGAATACTAGAGGCACTGAGGCTAGATTTGAAGGCAACTCAAACTCATAAGCTACCTTTCCAAAATGACTGAGAATTCTGTAAGGACCGATATATCGGGGACTGATCTTTTACTTCTTGACGAACATCTGTACCTCATTTATAGGATATATTTTCAAGAACAAAAAATCACCGATCTCAATCTCGAGATCCTTTCTCTGCATATCTGCATATGATTTATGTCGTCTTTAGGCAGCCCTAAGCCTTTCTCTGATTAACTGAACCTTCTCTAAGGCATCAAATACTAAATCAATCCCTATTACTGTAGTCTCACCTACCTCCAACCAACCAATTGGAGATCTACATCTCCCACTTTAGAGAGCCTCAAATAGAACTATCTAAATACTAGAATGATAGTTGTTATTGTATGCAAATTCGATCAAAGGTAAGTGGTCATCCCAACTACCCTTAAAATCAACAACGGAGGCTCTTATCATATCTTCGAGAGTCTGAATGATCCTTTCTGCTTGACCATCTGCCTAAGGGTGGAAGGCTGTACTGAGGTGAACTCTGGTACCAAGACCCTTTTGGAATGCTTTCCAGAAATAAGAGGTGAACTAGGTACCTCTATCTGAGATGTTGGATACTGGAACTCTGTGTAACTTAACCAACTGTCTGATCTAGAGTTTAGCATTGTCCTCAGCTGAATAGAAAGTATGGACTAGCAAGAAATGAGCTAATTTGGTCATTCTGTCTATGATAACCCATATAGAATCATGTTTATGATGAGTATAAGGCAAACCCATCACAAAGTCTATGTTCACTTTTTCCCATTTCCACGTGGGAATACTGAATTCCTGCATGGACCTATTAGGCTTCTGGTGCTCAATCTTAACTTCTGACATGTAAAGCATATAACTGTAAACTCTACAATATCTCTCCTCATCCCACTCCACCCATAGATATCCTGCAAATAGCAGTACATCTTAGTCGCCTCTGTATGAATAGAGTAACACATAACATGTTCTTCTGCAAGAATTTGTTACCTTATGTCGTCTACACCCGGCACACACAACAACCTTGCCAACACAATACACCATCTCTCCCTTGAGAGAAAACCTCTATTTTTTTATCTCTGTCTGACTCTTTAAACTTAACAAGACTGGGATATCTATCCTGCTTTTCCTTTACCTCAAAAACTAGAGAGGATTCAGAACTGTTTTGAACCCATACATTTCCTTCTGCTGAATCAACTAAGTGGACAGCTATTCGGACAAACTGATGAACTTCCTGAGATAACTTTTTCTTACTGTCCTCAACATAAGCAAAATTAACCATAGACAGTCTACTTGGAGTATCATACACGACATTGGCCTTGCCCGGGTGATATAGAACACTCATATCATAATCTTTCAATAACTCTAACCACCTTTTCTGATGCAAATTTAAATATTTTTGAGAAAAGACATACTGAAGGCTTTTGTGATCTGTGAACATATCAACATGCACCCCATACAAGTAATGCCTCTAAAGGTTTAAGGCAAGCACTACAATTGCTAACTTGAGATCATAGGTTGGGTAATTCTTCTTATGGGGCTTAAGCTGTCTGGAGGTATAGGCTATTACCTTACCTCTCTGTATGAGGACATAACCCAAATCTGCTCTGGATGCATCACCATACACAATAAACCCATCTAAACTATTTGGTAGAGTCAAAACTGGGGCTCAGGTGAGTCTAGTCTTCAACTCCTGAAAACTCTTCACTTAGAAATCTGACCACTGAAATTGGACTTTCTTCTGAGTCAATTTGGACATGGGGTATGGAATAGATGAAAAACCTTCAACAAACAATGTCAATAGCCAGCTAAACCTAAGAAACTCCTGACATATGATGGAGAGATAGGTCTAGGCCAGTTTCTCACCACTTCGATCATTTGAGAATCAACCTAATGTCATCACTGGAAATAATATGACCAAGAAATGCTACTGAACTTAGCCAAAATTTGCACTTACTGAATTTGGAAAATAGCTGATGAGTTCTGAGAGTCTGAAGTACTATTCTGAGGTGATCTGCGTGATTATTCTGGCTACGGGAATAGACAAGAATGTCATCGATGAAGACTATAACAAACATGTCCAAGTACTGCTTGAACACGCCTTCATTAAGTCCATAAAAGTTGTTGGGGCATTAGTATGACTAAAGGATATGAATAGAAACTCGAAGTGACCATACCAGGTTCAGAAAGCTATTTTTGAAATGTTACATTCTCAGACTTTGAGCTGATGACAGCCTGATCTGAGGTCTATCTTAGAAAAGTAATTGGATCCCTGAAGTTGGTCATACAAATCATCGATTCTAGGAAGTGGATACTTAGTCTTGACTATGACTTTGTTCAACCGACGGTAGTCAATACACATTCTGAGAGAACCATCTTTCTTACTCATGAATAGAACTGGTATGCCCCACGGGGTTTGATGAATCCCTTATCTAGGAGATCCTTCAACTCTTTTTTTAATTCTTTGAGTTCCACTGGTTCCATTCTGTATGGTATAATAGATATAGGTTGAGTATCTGGAAGAAGGTCTATTCTGAAGTCTATTTCTCTAATGGGAGAAACTCTAGAAAGATCTTCGGGAAATACATATGAGAAATCATTTACTACTAGAACTGACTCAAGAGTTAGAGTTTCTGAGTTAGAGTCTTTGACTCACACAAGATGATAGATACATACCTTGGATATTATTTTTCTCGCTCTAAGGTACGAAATCAACTGGCCCTTAAGTTCTATGGTACTACCTCTTCATTCAAGGACTGGTTTATTTGGAAACTGAAAATGAACTATTCTGTTTCTACAATCATCTGACGCATAGCATGAACAGAGCCAATCTATGCCAAGAATGATATACAAATTTTCCATCTCTAGCTCTACTAAGTCTGTTGAAGTAACTTTCTGATATATCATAATCAGACAGTTACTGTATACCCGTCGGGTTATGATAGTTTTACCCACTGAAGTTGAAATTGAGAAAGGCTCTGCTAAGATTTCTGGACTGACTTCAAAGTTAACGGATATATAGGGAGTTATGAAATATAAAGAAGCTCCCAATACTAGCAAGGCATAAACATGTAAATGAATGATCTTTAATGTACCAGTGACCACATTAGGAGAATTTTCCTGATCATATATGGACTGAAGTGCATAAAGTCTGTTTGGGCATTTTCCACTAGTGGCACTGGAAGTGGCACCCTGCTATGTACTGGTATGCTATATGGGTTAAGGTTGAATGCAAGAGTTCATATGCATGAACAATAACTGACTGCATGATTTAGAGTAACTGAACATGAGAGTACATGGATAATTGATACTACTGTAAATACTGAGTGTGCACTATTGTGCATATAGATAAATACTGTGACTAAGCTTGTCTGAAGCTAAGTTTTGAATTTTAATACTGAGTAGCTAATATTTGAAGATACTGATAACTGATTTACTGATACTGGTTGACTGTATCTGGCAGTCCTGATTCTGCAGAACTGAACTGAGTTCTATTTTGAAAACTGAACTGAGACTGTGGAAGGTAACCACCTAATTGACATGCTCCAAATAAGATAAAATAACTGAGTTAGGGTTTAATCTGTAACCTCAGTTGGAAGGGTGTCAGTACCGTGCCACGGGTAATAACATTAAAGAGTGACCCTCATCTGGTAGGTACTCTAATTAGAATGGTGGAACCCTCATCTGTCAGGTTAAAACACCTCATCAACCCTTATCTGGTAGGTTTGATGTCTCAACCTACGCTGGCTACGTAGTTCTAGAATACAAGGATTGCTTCTAGAGATCACACCCTCTATTGGAAGGTAAGGCCCCATCTTTGAGTTCACTTAGTGCTGAATCCTACACCCAACTGAAAGACACTCAACTGAGTATACTGAACTGGAATGAACTGATATTGAGCTTACTAAGTTTTCCTGAGTTTGATAAATGACTGAGTTCTACTGAGTTCTGTAGATGACTGAGAGTACTACTGATCATAACATGACTGAGGTTTTGTAACTGACACTGGCTCTAGGCACACAGCTAAATTATTGGGTATTAAATACACCCAGGACTCGATTGCATGAAAAATAAAGCATAATATACTCTTGAAAATCATAATCATTCATAGAGACATTATCTCAAACACTTGTAGGGCATAATCTTATACATATACTAACATGCCATGATTTCATTAATTCATTCACATGGACAGTCTATCAAACACCTTGAGAGCACAACTTAATACACATAATCATGGTTAACACATAAGCATGGCAATTACAATTTCCTAACTTGCAAATTCATGGATTATGACATGGAAATTACACGATTCAATGTACATGCTATTCAAACTTCACTCAATCTACAATTAATCATAAATTGGAACTCATTTAATATCAAGAACATTAATACAATCAAATTTCAAGCATGTAAATTATGAATCATAGATCTTAAAGTTTTAAAAGTGGATTCATGGAATCTATTATGGGTAAAAGGGACCCATAGATGAACACCTAACATACCTTGGAATATTTGTTCTTGAAGATTCTTGGAGAAATTCTTGAGATTGATCTTGATTTCTTGGAGCTAGAGTTTGTTTTATTGATAGAGAATGCTTTTAATTTAGGGGAAAATTGATTAAGAATGACCTTTAAAATGTTTTTAGGGATTAAATCTTGTATCTGGGCATGAGAAAATCATGGAAAAGACAATTTATCCCTGCACGTCACTTTTAATTTTTCAAAAATTTTTCTGACCTGGAATGCTGGCGCGACATGGCACTATCACATCGTGTATCTGGGAAATGACAACTAGGAACTGAGGGCTTGGCGTGACGTGGTGGGATCACGGTGCCTGTTTGGTTCTGAAGTCCTGTCTCATCGCGACGCGGTGGGATCGCATTGATACACTGGAATGTGAAAAACATAAAAATGAGCCTTGGCGCAATGCGCCAATATCACGAAGCAACACTGGAAACTGACAATTGTTATTTTAAGATACTCCACGATGCACTACTGGCCTGAATGATGATTTTTAACGACTGAAACTTAAAATCGCCATAACTTCTTACCCGAGTATTGAATTTAGGCAAATTTTATATCGTTGGAAAGTTAATTCAATTTTCTTTGCAATGGAAGGATCTAAACTGAAAAATAGTGAGTATTTCAAAAATTTATATTATAAAACTCTTGAATTGAGGGTTAAGTTAAGCTTGAGAAATACGAGATATTACAATATCTCTCGCCTGGGAACATTTATCCCCAAATGAAACTGATTAAGTTGAGACATTGATAGACTGAGTTTACACACTGAACATGCATATCTGATGCATGACTACATGAATGAAATACTAATAAACTAAGCTTTCACACTCGACATGCATATCTGATGCACGGAATTCATGAATGAAGCTACTAATAAGCTGGGTTTTCATACTGATTATGCATATCTGATGTAGGAGTACATGATTGAACTGATTCATAAATGCATGATTGAATATGCAATGGTAATGAATACTAATTTTATAATTATATCATAACAAGGAATTGAGTAAAGCTAAGGAACACTATTACTTTAAGCCTGATCTAAGTTTGCGGAGAAGAGGTAAGGATACTTGGTTCTCATATCTGCTTCTGCTTCCCAAGTAGCTCCCTCAACAGATTGATTCTGCTAAGAACTTTGACTAAGGGAACTTTTTTGTTCCTCAGTCTACAAATTTGATGATCAAGGATCTGAACTAGAACCTCTTCGAAAGAGAGATCATTCTAAATATTTACATACTTTAAAGGAACTATGACTGCTGGGTCACTTGTACATTTATTTAGCATGGAGACGTGGAATACTAGATGCACTGAGGCTATATCTATAGGAAACTCAAGGTCATAAGATTTTTTTCCAAAATAGTTGAGAATTCTGTAAGGACCGACATATCGGGTACTAAGCTTTCCCTTCTTGCCGAACCTCTTTACCCCCTTCATAGGAGAGATTTTCAAGAACACAAAATCACCGATCTCAAATTTGAGATCTATTCTCCACACATCTGCGTACGATTTATGTCGGCTCTGGGTAGCCCTAAGCCTTTCTCTAATTAACTGAACTTTCTCTAAGGCATCAAACACTAGATCAAGCCCTACTACTGCGGCCTCACCTGCCTCGAACTAACTAATTAGAGATTTGTATCTCCTACCATAGAAAGCCTCAAATAGAGCCATCTGAATACTAAAATGATAGATGTTATTGTATACGAATTCGATCAAAGGTGAGTGGTCATCCAAACTACCCTTAAAATCGACAACACAGACTCTTAGTATATTTTCTTGAGTCTATATGGTCCTTTCTATTTGACCATCTGTCTGAGGGTGGAAGACTGTACTGAGGTAAACACGGGTACCAAGACCCTTTTGGAATGATTTTAGAAATAAGAGCTGAACTGGGTATCTCTATCTGAGATGATAGATACTGGGACTCCGTGTAAATTAACCAACTCTCTGATATAAAGTTTAGCATAGTCCTTGGCTGAATAGGAAGTATGGACTGGCAAGAAGTGAGCTTATTTGATCATTTTATCTATGATAACCCATATAGAATCATGCTTATAATGAGTACAAGGCAAACCCATCGCAGAGTCCATGTTCACTTCTTCCCATTTCTATGTGGGAATATTGAACTCCGGCATGAACCCACTACGCTTCTGGTGCTCAATCATAACTTACTGACATGTAGAGCACTTAGCTATAAAGTCTGCAATATCTCTCCCTATCCCACTCCACCAATAGATCTCCTAGAAATTGCAGTACATCTTAGTGGCCCCTGGATGAATAGAGTAACGTGCACTATGTGCTTCTATAAGAATTCGGTACCTCGAGTCATCTATATCCGGCACATATAATGACCCTGGTAATGCAATACACCATCTCCCTCTTGGGAGAAAACCTTTATTTTTTGATCTCTGACTGTCTTTTTCAACTTAACAAAATTGGGATATCTATCCTACTTTTCCTTCACCTCAAAAACTAGAGAAGATTCAGAACTGTTTTGAACCCACATATTGCCTTCTGGTGAATCGACTAAGTGGATACCTAGTTGGGCAAGCTGATGAACTTCTTGATCTAACTTCTTATTACTGTCCTCAACATGAGCAACACTACCCATAAATAGTCTACTGAGAGCATCAGCCACTACATTGGCCTTGCCCTGGTAATATAGAACACTCATATCATAATCTTTTAAAAACTCTAACCATCTTCTCTGATGCAAATTTAAATATTTCTAATAAAATACATATTGAAGGATTTTGTAATCTATGAACACATCAACATTCACCCCATACAAGTAATGTCTCCAAATCTTTAAGGCAAGCATTACAACTGCTAACTCGAGATCATGGGTTGGGTAATTCTTCTCATCAGGCTTAAGCTGTCTGAGGCATAGGTTATGACCTTACCTCTCTATATGAGGACATAACCCAAACCTACTCTGGATGTATCACAATACACAAAAAACCCATCTGAACCATCTGGTAGAGTCAAAACTGGGGCTGAGGTAAGTCGAGTCTTTAACTCCTGAAAACTCTTTTTGCAGGAATCTGACCACTGAAATTGGACTTTCTTTTGAGTCAATTTGGACATGGGCTATGCAATAGACAAAAATCCATCAATAAACCAATGGTAATAGCCAGCTAAACCTAAGAAACTCCTGGTATCTGATGAAGAGATAGGTCTAGGATAGTTTCTCACTGCTTTAGTATTTTAAGGATCAACTCTAATGCTATCACCAAAAATAATATGACCAAGGAACGCTACTAACCTTATCCAAAATTCACACTAACTGAATTTGGCGAATAGCTGATGAGTTCTGAGAGTTTGAAGTACTATTCTAAGGTGATCTGCGTGATCATTCTTGCTACAAAAATAGACAAGAATGTCATCAATGAAGACTATATCGAAAATGTCCAATTACTACTTTAAAACGCAATTCATTAACTCTATAAAAGTTTTTTGGGCATTGGTAAGACCAAAGGACATGACTAGAAACTCGAAGTTACCATACTGAGTTTGGAAAGCTATTTTAGGAATGTCACATTCTCAGACTTTGAGCTGATGATAGCATGATCTGAGGTCTATCTTACAAAAGTAATTGGTTCCCTGAATTTGGTCAAAAAAATCATCGATTCTAGGAAGTGGATACTTATTCTTGACTGTGACTTTGTTCAACTGACGGTAGTCAATACAAATTCTGAGAGAACCATCTTTCTTATGCATGAAATAAAATTGGTGCGCCCCATGGGGAAATGTTGGGTCTAATGAATCCATTATCTAGGAGGTCCTTCAACTGTTCTTTTAATTCTCTGGGTTCCACTGGTGCCATTCTTATAGCAAAATAGATATGGGTTGATTATCTGAGAGAAGGTCTATTTCAAAGCCTATTTCTCTCTTAGGAGGAACTCCAAGAAGATCTTTGGGAAACACACCTGAGAATTTATTTTCTACTGAAACTGACTCAAGAGTTGGAGTTTCTAAGTTAGAGTCTATGACTCACACAAGATGATAGATACATATCGTGGATATTATTTTTTTGGCTCTAAGATATGAAATCAACTATCCCTTAAGTGTTGTGGTACTACCTCTCTATTCAAGGACTGGTTTATTTGGAAACTAAAAAAAAAACTATTCTGTTTCTACAATCAACTGAGGCATAGCATGAATAGAGCCAATCTATGCCAAGAATAACATCAAAATCTGCCATCTCTAGCTCTACTAAGTCTGCTGAAGTAACTTTCTAAGATATCACAATCGGATAGTTCCTGTATACCCATTGGGCTATGATAGATTTATCCATTGGGATAGAAACTTAGAAAGGCTCTGCTAAGATTTTTCGACTGGCTCCAAAGTTATCAGCTATATAGGGAGTGGTGAAAGATAAAGAAGCTCCCAGATCTAGCAAGGCATAAATATGTAAATGGAAGATCTATAACGTACCAGTGACCATATTAGGAGAATTTTCCAGATCTTGTCTGGATTAAAGTGTATAAAGTTTGTTTGGGCATTGCCCACTGGTGGTACTGGAAGCGTCACCCTGCTAATTCGGGCGACCTTACCAAGATGAATAATGAGTATACTGAACTTGAGAACCTGACTGAGGACAATCTCTAACTCTGTGGCCAAGCTTGCCACACCCAAAACAAACATCATTACCATCTCTGTAAACACCTTTGTGGTTTTTGCCACATTGCTGACATAGAGGATTTGTTCGAACACTGCTGATACTACCCTGAGACTTAGAGCCTGGTGCCCTATCGTTGTTACTAATTTTGAACTTAAGGACTTGAGCACTGGATAAGGAAGGATCTGGAACTAAAGACTTTGGATGAAATTGGGTACGATTACTGCCCTCATACTTAGGCTGATCAAAATTGAAGCTACTTGTTCTAGCTCTCTTGTTTCGCTTCTCTTTCTCTCTGATCTTATCCTTTTCTATCTGTTGAGCAACTCTGGATATATCCATTTCCTTAATCAACATCGTTGTCCTGTACTCCTTAACCACACTATATAACACCCCAGTTATGAACTTGCTCATTCTGGACCTATTGTCTACTACTACATGGGGAGCATACCTGGCTAACTGAGTAAACTTGAGGGAATACACTTTCACGCTCATACTTCCTTTCCTGAGGTTGATGAACTCTAACACCTTGGCTTCTCTTAGCTCTAAGGGAAAGAATCTCTCAAGGAAAGTAGTAGCAAATTCTTCCTACTCTATGGGCTCTGCATCTTTGCCCCTGTCTACCTTTCACTACTTAAACCACGTATGAGCTACATCTTATAGCTGATAGGCAGATAAATTAGCACTCTCAATGGATGCCACTCCCATAATGTCTGTGACTTTATGAACCTGATTGAGGAACTCCTATGGATCCTTTTCTAACTTAGATCCTGAGAATAGGGGAGGGTTCATTTGGGTGAAGTCCCAAATCTTGGCTACAACAGTATTGGTCACTGGGTTGGCCAGAATAGTAGCTATCCATTTATTCTATGCTATGATGGAATTCACTAGAGTAGTAAATGCATCTTTGAATTCTACATGGGAGATATGCTCATCCAGGTGATCTGCCTGAATGGGCTGAGGTGCTGACTGATTTTTGGTTCTCCTTTTGTTAGTCTTTTTAGGAGGCATGTTCTGTAAGCAAAAATGAGGAAATGTATTAGACTAAGAGTTTAACTTGAGCTTATGCTCACTCGCACGACTGAATACTAAAAAAAGGGAAACTATTTCCTAAAACATCTCATAGCCCTCTGTCCATAAGTGTGGCGCGCTATACACCCATGGACAAGACTCTACTAGATGCGGCTTTTAAACTTCCTAGGACACTGTTGAACCTTAGGCTCTGATACCAAGCTTGTAATGCCCCGAGTCTGTGCCCCGGATGCTATACGGTGCTTTTGACCCCGAAGGACCACAAGCCAACCCATGACTGATATCTGCTGTGAGCACTGAATAATATACTTAAATAAATACGCAATAATAAGCTGAAATGACATAAGATTTAAATATCTAAAATACTGCTGAAATATCAAACTATAATAAAAATCTATAAAACTGAATACTGTCTGAAGACTAGTCTGAAAAGCCTCTAACTGAAACTGTCTAAAAGTGGAGTAGATGGGATAATCCCCAACTAAATCCATCTACTGAAATACTGAGTCTACTAAAATAATAAAATAAAAAAATATCCTTAAATAATGAGGACTCACTGCTAATCTACTGCTGCTGGCTAAATCTGAATCATCTATGCGCGGTCGGAAACTTGAGCATCCGAACCTATGATATAATACATCATAGTGCAAAGAAAGAGTATGCGTTAGTACGTGGAATGGACTGGTATGCTATATGGGGTAAGGTTGAATGCAAGAGTTCATATGCATGAACAATAACTGACTGCATGATTTAGAGTAACTGAACATGAGAGTACATGGATAACTGATACTACTGTAAATACTGAGTGTGCACTATTATGCATATAGATAAATACTGTGACTAAGCTTGTTTGAAGCTAAGTACTAAATTTTTATATTGAGTAACTGATATCTAAAGTTAATGATAACTGATTTACTGATATTGGTTGACTGTATTTATCAATCCTAATTCTATAGAACTGAACTGAGTTTTTCGAAACTGAGACTGTGGGAAATAATCATCTAACCAACTTTCCCCAGATAAGATAAAATAACAGATTTGGGATTTAACCTGTAACCCCAGTTAGAAGGGTGTCAGTACCGTGCCACAGGTAAATACACTATAGAGTTACCCTCATCTGGTAGGTACTCTAAATAAGAATGGTGGAACCCTCATCTGTCAGGTTAAAACACCTCATCAACCCTCATCTGGCAGGTTTGATGTCTCAACCTACGCTGGCTACATAGTTTTGGAATGCAAGAATTACTTCTAGAGATCACACCCTCTACTGGCAAGTGAGCCCCCATCCTTGGGTTCACTTGGTACTAAATCCTACTCCCAGTTGAAAGATACTAAACTGAGTATACTGAACTGATACTGAGCTTACTGAGTTTTCCTGAGTTTGGTAACTGACTGAGTTCTGTAACTGACTGAGAGTACTACCGATCATAACATGACTGAGGTTCCATAACTGACATTGTCTCTAATCACACAACTAAATTATTGGTATTAAATACCCCCAGTACTCGATAGCATGAAAAATAAAGCATAATATACTCTTGAAAATCATAATCATTCATAGAGACATTTTCTCAAACACTTGTAGGGCATAAGCTTATACATATACTAACATGCCATGATTTCATTAATTCATTAACATGGATAGTCTATCAAAACTTAATGAACATAATCATGGTTAACATATAAGCATGGCAATTACAATGCCCTAACTTGCAAATTCATGGATTATGACATGGGAATTACATAATTCAATGTACATACTATTCAAACATCCTGGAATCTACAATTAATCATGAATGGAACTTATTTAATATCAAGAACACTAATACAATCAAACTTCAAGCATGTAAATCATGAATCATAGATCTTGAAGTTTTAAAGGTGGATTCGTGGACTCTATGGGTGAAAGGGACCCATAGATGAACACCTAACATACCTTGGAATATTTTTTCTTGAAGATTGTTGGAGAAATTCTTGAGATAGATCTTGATTTCTTGGAGCTAGGGTTTATTTTTTGAGAGAGAATGCTTTTAATTTAGGGGAAAATTGAGTAAGAATGACCTTTAAAATATTTTTTAGGGATTAAATCCCGTATCTGGGCATGCAAAAATCATGGGGAAAGACCAATTTATCCCTCTATGTCACTTTTAATTTTTAGAGAAATTTTTCCGACCTAAACAACTGGCGCGAAGCGGCACTATTACACCTATCTCTGGAAAATGATAATTGGGAACTGAGGGATTGGCGTGATGTGGTAGGATCGTGATGCCCCTTTGGTTCTAAAATCTGGACATATTGCGACATGATGGGCTCGTATTGATACACTAGAAAGTGAAAAATGTGAAAATGAGCCTTGATGCGACGTGCCAATATCGTGGAACAACACTGGAATCTGACATTTGTTATTTTGACATACTCCGTGATGCACTACTAGCCTGAATGACTGTGTTTAACGAATGAAACTTAAAATAACCATAACTTCTTATCTGGGTATCAGATTTAGGTGAATTTTATATCGTTGGAAAGATAATTCGATTTCCTATGAAATGGAAGGCTCTAAAATAAAAAATACTGAGTATTTCAAAAATTTTATATTAGATTAACTAAGGGTTAAGTTAAACTTCAGAAATATGAGGTATTACACTGATAGTCTAGTCTAAAAAGCCTCTAAATGAACTGTTTGAATATGAAATTGATGGGACAAAACCCCAACTAACTCCGACTATTGAAATATTGAAGCTACTAAACATACTAAAATAATTGCATATCTTCGATAAATAAGGACTCACTACTGAATCTGACATTACTGGCTAAATCTGAATCTGTCTATGCTCGTTCAGGAACCTAAGCATCTGAAACTGTGATATGAAATATCATATCTCAAAGAAAGAGTATGCGTCAGTACGTGGAATGTACTAGTATGCTAGATGAGGTAAGGGTGAATGCAACGGTTTATATGCATGAACAATAACTAACTAAATGATATAGAGTCACTAAGTATGAGAGTACATAGATAACTGAAACTACTATAGATACTGAGTATGCAATACTATTCTTGTACGTGTATACTATAACTGAGCTTTTACTGAAGCTGAATTTTGGGTTCTAATAACTGAGTAACTGATATCTAAGATTACTAATAACTGAGTTACTAAAATTGATTGACTGTATCTGACAACCCTGATTCTATAGAATTGAACTGTGTTCTATACTGAGACTGAAAATAAAACTGTGGGAAGTAATCATCTAACCGACATGCCCTAAATAAGATAACTGGGGTCTAACCCTTAGCCTTAGTTCGAAGGCATCAGTACCGTGCCACAGGTAAAAAAAACTGAAGAGTTACCCTTATATAGCAGGTACTCTAATGAGAATAGTGGTACCTTCAACTGGCAGGTTAAAACACCTTATCAACCCTCAACTGGTAGGTTGATCTCTCAAACTACGCCAGTTATATAGTTCTGGAATGTAAGGACTGATCCTAAGGATCACACCCTCTACTGGCAGGTGAGCCCTCATCCTTGGGTTCACTTGGTGCTGAATCCTACTCCCAATTGAATAGACCCAAAATTGATTATACTGAACTAGACTGGACTGATACTGAGTTTTACTGAGTTCTGTTGCTGACTGAGTTCTACTGATCGTGACAAGACTGATATTATTTTGTAACTACTATAGATCTGGGTAAACAACTAGATTTTTAGGTATTAAATAACCCAGGACTTAATCGCATGAAAAGTATAGCATAGCATGATCTTGAGAAATATCACAATGTACACTTGTCCATACTTCATTCATAGAGACATTTTATCAAACACATGTAGAGCATAAGCTTGTACATATAATAAAATGTCATTATTTCACCATTTAATTCACATGAACATTCTATCAACCACTTGGGGAGCACAACTTAATGCACATAATCATGAATTTCATATAAACATTGCAACTACAATGCCCAAACTTGCAAATTCAATAATTATAACATGGAAATTACATAATTCAATATACATGCTATTTCAATTTCATGGAAACCATAATTAATCATGGATTGAAACTCAGTTAATGTCATGAACATGAATACAATCCAATTTTAAGCATATAAATCATAAGTCAAAAATCTCGTGGTTTTAAAAATGGATTGTTGGACTCTATGGGTGAAAGAAGCCCATAAATGAACACCTAACATACCTGGAAATATTAGTTCTTGAAGGTTCTTGGAGATATTCTTGAGTTTGTTCTTGATTTCTCAAAGCTAGGATTTTTCCCATTTTAGAGGGAGTGTTTTAATCTTGAGAGAAAGTGAGGAAATAATGATATAATAGGGTATTTAGGGATTTAATCCCGTGTTTAGACTAATTAGGGATTTTAGAAATTGATCAAACAACCTCTGAATTAAAATCATGAAAAAATAAAATCCCAATTTTACGTGCTGGTGCGACACGGTGGAATCGAGCCGGCTCACTAGAAATTGGCTAGGAACTGGAGGTTTGGCGCGACGCGGTACCATCGCGCTGGCTCACTGCATGAAAATTTACCTCTTGGCGCGACGTACGTTGATCATGATGGAACACGTAAAATAACAATTGGGAATTCAGCTAGGGGCATGATGCGGTGGGATCGCATTGGATTACTGGAAAATAACCATTGCCATTTGGCTGGTCTTCGCGATGCACTGGGTGCTAATTTGGTACATTATCTTACAAAAATGGGTCTAACTCTTCACCCGAGTAGTGAATTTAGGCTAACTTTATACCATTGGAAAGCTGACTGAATTTCCTGCGTATTGGTAAACTCTAAACTGAAAAATACTGAGTATTTTAAAAATTTTAGGTAGGAATACTCATGTACTTAGAGCTAAATTAATCTTGAGAAATATGGGGTATTACATGTAAGTTGCGTTGCTTTAGTCTAATTAGTTAGATTATGTTTTTCCAGCTTATTATTATTATGTTTTTTTAAGAGAAATTGAGCTAGCTGGAGTGGTCATTACTTTAGAATAATCTAGTACTAGTATATTGGTTGCAGTACGTATTTTTTATGAATCTAAAGCAGAATCATAAAATATATGGAATCTCTTTATATTAAATTTGTTTAAAATGTAGTCACTGTTAATGAACTGCTGGGATATGCAACTTTTATGGTAATATAGAAAGAAGCTTGACTGAATGCCACTATTTATTTTATTCTTTGATAAGTAAATGTGAGAGTACATCATTATTGAGGGAATTAAATTTTTGGTCAACAACTAATATTGTCTAATTAGATTAAAAATGAAGAGTATTACTAACTAAAGCAGAGTTGGTGTGAGGTGAAGTTTTAGTTTATTTTATTTTATGTCAAGCCGATTTTCATTAATAATTCAATATCAATTTTTTTAGATGTTTCTAATTTACTTATCAAGTCATTACTATAAAACTTTATGCACAATAAAATGGGTTAAGTTGTGCATTTAATAAGTTTGATTATGCACTGTGTATTGATTGCAGAAATCAAGGACTATTTTTCATTATATCAAGTTTAAGTGTGTTTAATTGACAATTTTTTTATTTTTATTTTGGTTGTCGTAGAAATAGGATATATTGGTGCTCAACTAGTTTGAGGTTTAAGTTTAATTAAATGATTGATGATTAATTATGATCATTGAACTTATTTTTTATGTCTATAAAGTTAGTCGAGAAGTGCGAAAGTTGGCCCGAACATCACAATTATCTGTTAGAATAATTTTTCTTAAGATATTTTGTTATGTATGTTCTCTGTTAGAGTTTATTAATTTATTTATTTTCTATTGGGTTCACCTATTTTCTTCATGAAATCTTATAAGTGAAATTTATCATATTCATCAAAATCTTCAATAGATAAATCTTGTAATGCCAAGAAACACATCAGAGCATTTACCTGATTTGAATCAATTTCTAAATTTTCATTTAACAATGGAGTTATAAGAGATAGAATGAAGTGTCCATGTCGTAAATGTAATTTTAGAAAGTGACACATTAGAGATGTGTTGTTTCACCATTTGATGGACAAGTAATTCTCTGAACATTACATCGCTTGGGTTATGCATGGGGAAATGAATGTATTACCTAATTCTAGAGGCATAGAGGTCACTCAAGATATGTCACCTTTTAAAAATCCTATAGAATTATTGATTAATGAAACATTCAAAAATTTAAGCCATGAGGGTGTTAATGCAAGCCCATCACAAATAGTGGGAGAAGAAGAAACTTTACATGATTTGTCTAGTTCAAATAATAAAGATTATTTTGAATTGCTTAAAGATGAAAGTGAAGATTTGTATGAAGGATCCAAGTACTCAAAGCTGAAATTTTTATTTAAACTTTATCACATAAACTATTTGTCTGGGTTAAGTGATAAGGAAATGACTATGATACTAGATCTACTCAAGAATGCATTTAACTTTGTAAAGATCTCTATATCTTTTTATGAAGCTAAGAAAATCATCAATAAATTATGTCTTGATTATATCAAAATAAATGTTTATTCAAATAATTGTATGTTGTATTGAAAGATGATGTTAATGAAGAATCATGCAAGTATTGTCACACTTCTAGATAGAAGCATGAGAAGGATAGCAATCTTGATCATGCTCTTACTACAAGTAAAAAACAAAAGAGAAAGCAAAAGCAGCCTGCAAAAATTTTGTGATACTTTCTATTAAAGTCAAGATTACAAAGATTATTTATGTGCTCTAAAATTGCAGAGCATATGAGATGGCATACATACGAAGGTAACAAAGATGGAATCTTAAGGTACCCTAGAGATGGTGAAGCATGAAAAAGGCTTGATGTAATTTTTTCTGAATTTGCTTATGATTTTAGAAATATTTTATTAGGATTAGCTAGTGATGATTTCAATCCTTTTAGAGCAATGAGTACTAACTATGGCATTTGGTCAGTGGTTTTGATTTCATACAATATTCCTCCTTGATTGTGAAAATCAAAGAAACAAGTAATTTGACACACTGGTGGCTCCAAAGTCAATGCTACAAGAAGGACTGAAATGGTAAGTGAATTAACCTTGAATGAAATTGTTCCTAAGTAGTAAAGTATTTTAATTATATTTTCTAATTTATAGATGATCAAGAGTGGACAGTGGCCTAGACAAACATAAATGTACATTGCTACTCATAAGAATCAAGATGGAGTATATGTTAATGAAGTGGCAAAAAAATATGTGTGAGGTTTACTTTCATGCCATGTCTGACTGCACTTTTCATTTTCATTACTTTGATTTTGACGCCCCCTTTGAATAGGCAAATAGTTTATTTTGAAAGCTAACATCATATGTATGGATGATATTTCTCCTATGCATGTTAAGAAGTACAATAACTCATGATTATTTTTCATATGGTTATGTTCACACTAATAGTTCTTGTATGTCTAAGTTTGATTCTTCCCTGTTACTACTCCTACTTCTTATTTCTCTCCAATTTTATCAAAAATACATTTGTTTGAATCATTTTGCACAGATTTAACACAAAGTCAACTGATGAAGGAGATATAAGTAACAACATATCGATAGCAGTTCTAGAGCCAAGATAGACAAAAAATCCCAATTGAAAATTTTGAAATGTAGTCACTTTGTCTTGTTTTTTCAACTGTACTAGTGTATAAATAATTGTATGAAGTGAACTAAGGAGGATAGTTGAGTCTTTATGTTTGCAATTGACATGTATTATTTATATACTATAATGGATGTAATGAATTAGCCTATTCTGAGTAACAAATAACTTTCTAAATAACTTATGAAACAGGCCTTATTTTAGTCCCCTTTTTGTTTTTGCTCACAAATATGTTATTGTCTATGATATCTTCAATGCACATTTATGAGCCATGGCATATCACCGACGTTCTTGTTTCAGGTCTCGAATTGAGCTTAGTTAGCTAGAAATTTGTCATTTAATTAATCCCCTACAAATTGTCACCCAATGACAGAAACATGATTTCTTTGCTTGATATAAATGAAAGTTATATTGTTTCTAATGCAGTAGGCCTAGTTTATGACTAAGCAACCTGATAAAACTAAATTCATACTTTTTATCAAAACATGAATATATCAAGACTCAATTTTGAACATGAATATATCATGAAACAAATCAACTTTACTAGTAAGAACAACTCTAGTTACTCTCCCACTCTATGTTATTAGAAAGATTGTGTTTATTATTTTACTTTCTTATCTATCTGTGAATTGTTTCTTTTGACATGATAAAGTTAAATTTATCAAAGAAAGTACTCAGTAGGTACTGCAAAAATAAAAATAACCAAATTACTTAAGTCATCAAAAGGCAAAACGATAATTTATTTCAAAGATCATAAAATCTAGCGCAGCTGACAGTTTATTAATTGTCCTTTCCTTACACTAGTAGATTAAGTTATCTATGCATGCTTAAAAGCTACAATCTGCTTCTTGTAACACCCTTAAAATATTGGGCATTTTATTTTTGACCCTCCCATATTCGAAATATTAATTTTTAACATAAATTGTATTTAGGCATGTGAATGGGGTGTTCTCGGAGAGTTTTGAAATTTTTGTATGAGGTTCGGGGTGGTTTTGGACCACGGAGGTAGTGAGCCTTCGTGATATCCCCGTTTTATAGAGGATAATCTCTACAATAGGGTCTGTGACATGATTGATAATCTCCATGTTAGGGTTAGTGGCATGGCGGTTAGCATCTGCGATGAGATCCGTGCCATGCCCTATGTAACATCCGTGCAGTTTTGTTTTATTTACTTGGGGTGAGGGGTATTGGGGCTCTTCCACCTATGTATGATCCTTAAGTATTATATAGCCTATTCTCTTCAATTTTAAGAGATTAATTTCCCCAATTAATCTCCCAAACTCAAAACCCTAAGAAAGCTTAAGGATTTTATCATACATTTATCCTCTAGGTCCCAAGCTTTGGATTAATATCCAATTCTCATATGTCTAAGGCATGTTACTCTTCCCCTACTATTACTTTATAAAAAAATATGTGTTTATTATTATATCCATGTGATTTAATTGTGGTTTATGAATATGAGTTTGAGGTTTTTGGAATAATTGATGATTAAATTGTTTTCCCATGGCTTTAACAAAATTATTCATGCTTTATTATGTGTTTTGAAACTCGTTGAGGTGCATGGGGATGGTTAATGGGAAAAGGGTTGAGGCATTCCTCCAATTGATGATTTTGGTATTGAAATTGGTTTGATAATTATGTTCCCTCAATCTATTTGTGTAATTAGTTTTGAAATATAATTTGTCACTCACTTTGACTTGCTCATCTATACTATTGCATTGCATAAATTATTAAAAGATTAAACATAGATTTTGAAGGCCTTGTTGACTGTGTTTTGACTGAAATTGAAACCTCGGGGGTCGAGGCATTTCCCCGAGTGGATTTTACAAACAAAGGGAGTCGAGGCATTCCCCTGAGTTAATGAAATTGGTAGCATCATGATAATATTGCAAGTATAGGTTATGATAATACCCATAGTGTGACTTAATATAAATTTTTGTGGTTAATGAATGGGTTATGTGAAGCTTATTTTAAGTTGGGCATAATGGGGGTTATGTAGCTAAGCTGTGAAGGTGTGGGTCTTGAACGACTTGTACTAAAAAATCATGTTTGTCGATGTGAGGATTGGTCTTGATGACCGTATGCCTAGTTCACACTATTGATATATTTGTATCTTAGATTGACATGGGATGGAGGCATTCCCTGGTCTTTCTTGATATCTTCGGTTCATGTAGCTAACATGCATTGGGCTTCTTTAGTAGGGGGAGCTAAATCCTTATATCCCGTGGGTGCCTATTATGATGGTTGAGCTACATAGTCCAGGATAAAGTTTTACTTCATGCTAAGCTTTATTCCTTTTCCTGATGTAACAGGCTTATATATATACGATTATGTGCATTGAATTTGTATGATTTTAAAATATTAATCATGTTATTATATCCATGTTCCCTGAGTTGCATGGTACTGCTCATCCTACTAACCATCTTCGGACGTTATATCCCCATGCGATACAAGAACCAGAAATACTTCTACTTTTCCTGCTTAGTGACTAGGTAATCATGGGATATCGCATGAGTCAAATTAAAGTAGTGAACTTCCATACTTCAAAAGACCTCATTTCATATTTTTGTTTCCTTATGTTATATACTTTCCTTTAGTTTTAGTTTTTGCTATCATCGGAGGCATGCCCCAATCTATATTGATGTTGGTTTCATAGAGGCTTTGTAGATTTGTATGGACTTGGTATTGGTTGTTGAATTCATAGACTCCTTTGAGTCATACTTATCTATCTTGTGTATGTTAGAAATTTCGCTGCTACTCTTGTGTTGTGTTCTATTTGACTAGGAAAAAGGGGTAGTCTTCAGTCCTTGTTGGACTAAAGATACCCGTCATGGTCAGGCCCTAGTTTTGGTCGAACAAAGTTAGTATCAGAGCCTAGGTTCAGGGTTAGTTAGGTTTCCACAAAGTCGTGTCATGTACAGTCATTTTTAGGATTGTGAGACACTTATAAGATAGATGCTACGAGGCATTTAGGTATATTTTCCTTTCTGGTGATCTACTTTCGGGCCGTAGAGTCTAGGATATTGAAGTCTCCTCTAATTCCCTTTTGTTTTTCTTTTCAGATCATGCCTCCAAGACGATCTGAAGCTCATGGAAACTTATCTATCCTGCCTGAGGACAATGTGGGTGAATTATGTCTAACTTATGGGGTACAGACCCAATCAAGGTTCACTGCTTCTGATTGCCCCCAGGGAGTTCCAAGTGTCTCCACTGATCTTTCTCTAGCTGCTGGCGCTCGTGCTCAGTCACCTTAGGGATATATTACTAATGATAAGTTTAGACAATCCATTTATCTATTGACCCAGTTGGTGACATCTCAATCACGTTAGGCAGGTCCTGTTGGTATTGTTGGGGGTTTACCTGAGGCCACTTGAGTTGGCGAGTTTATGAGATTGAGCCCCCAAACTTTCACTGGTGCTAAGGTTGAAAAGGATCCACAAAGTTTTATAGATGATATGGAGAAGATCTTATGGGTTATGCATGCTACTAATGTAGAGGGTGTGGAATTCGTTGCTTATCAGTTGAAGGATGTATCGTATCCATGGTAAAAAGAGTGGGATCGGTCTAGGGATGATGATGCAGAGGTAGCACTGTGGGATGACTTTTCTAGTGCTTTTATGGATCACTTCTTTTCTTGGGGTTGAGGGAGGTAAATGCTGAGGAGTTCATAAACTTGAAGCAAGGAAAAATAACTATGAAGGTGTATGTATTGAAGTTTCATCATTTGTCCCGTTATGCTCTAGAGTTAGTGTCTAGCATGAGGGATAGAATGAGAAAGTTAGCTTTTGGGTTGTCCCGTGATTTGAATTTGGAGAGCAAGGCTGCCTTTTTGAATAAGGATATGGACATATATAGAGTTGTGGTGTATATGCAATAAGTTGAAGAGGAAAAGAAGAAGAAATCAGAGATGGGGGGGAGTCAGAGTAGGAGTTTTTGATATTCGAATCAGAGTGGAAGTTAGCAGTAGGGTGGTAGAGATGTTGGAAAATGGTCTAAGAAGAAGTGGGGCAATTCAGGTTCTTATTCGATGACCAGTTCTCTTTTTCCTAAGCCGTCTGGTGAACACCTCTTTTAGAGCAACAGTGGGTTTAAGGCGCAAGGTTCCTAATATCATACCCCAGTCAACTTCATCGCATCTTCCTTGTAGATTTTGTGGGTAGTTACACCATGGCTTTTTTGATGAGGGAGGAATAAGTATTTTAGGTGTGGCAAACCAGTCTACATTTAAAGGAATTTTCCTTCAGGTGACATTGCTACAAGGGATAATAAGGTCCCGATTGTTACTTCTTCTGCTCCTGCACCAAGGGGTGATACTTCTGGTTCCGACACTGGTCAAAATCGTCTGAATGCTCTCGCCACCCATTTGGATTCTGAGGCATCTCTTGATGTTGTTACCTGATATATAATCGAAGCTACAAGATGAAAACTAACCTAAAGAATCAAAATCAAAACAATACATAAGAGTAAAGATAGATAAGTTGACATAAGAGATTAACCAACGCGTGTATTAAATGCAAAGACCCCTAAGACTCATAATAACAAACACCAACTTCTTAAGTGAACCCAAAAGGTAAATCAATTATCCTTAAGAACCCCCATTTCTAAGCTAAGTTTCAACAAAAGTGATTCCACACTTGCTCTAGTTTTATCAGATTCTCTCACAAGACAAATGTTCAAGTCAATATCGATAATAAGCTAATTAGAGAATGACCTAACTAATGGCTATTTAAAGTCTAGTACAAAATGAAATTACTGAAACACCCTTAATGAGTTTTAACACTCTAAGGGCATCTCTTCACACAAAGACCTCTATGCATTGTTAGGTCGGCCCATATGTGACACAAGGATCCATATGCATTCGTGGGGCATCCCATATGTGTCATTTTGGCCTTCACAATTATTCTTCATCACTTGGAACTCTCGGGTAGGCATCAAGTTAAGATCCCAAGAAACCTCCACACAAGTAATTGCTCTATTGTGGGATCAAAACGGGTCCCCCATACATGTTCTCGTTCCCTCAATGTGACCACAATTGGATTCTTAATGTGTTGGCCTCGCATGATGTCTTCAAAAGCTATGATGGCCATTTAGATCGTATCATTCTCCCCTTCTTGAAAGGGAGTAAACCTCGAATCCACACCTTGCAAAACCAAAGAAAGGACAAACAAGCACAACATCCTCATGGCATGAGGGTTAGTGTTAGTACAACAAATAACATCATCATGCCAAGGTGATACACACTTGAAATATAACCACAAATCCTTTGTTTTAGTCATGAAAAACTTAGTAAAAATGTCACAAAGGGAGTGACTATGAAAATTACCAATAGATAATGAAACTACAAAGGTCGTAATGGCATTAACAATTTCCAAAGGTAAGAATACCTTCCTCTTAGGAGCCAAAAGACAAATATTTCATCATTTCTTTGCTAGACCACACCAAGAAAGGTGGAACCAATGGTTCACACATCCACAATAGTTTTATGAGGTCAAGGACATGAGTGATACTTGTAGCATGATTAATCAAGCAAGTGGAACATCCAAGAAACTTCCTACCTCTAATTAAGATAAATCCAAGACTAGCGTGGACATCAACATAAGCGAAGAGATAGTATAGAAAGGAATCAAACATGGAATTCTCCTCCAAGGTGTTATTATCAAAAGAGATGCCATCGGTCTCAAGAGTTTTATCATACAATGCACTCAAGGATGGATTCAAAACTTTTAGGAGCACCCTGATTCTTCCTTTTAGGAAATTCATTCCACCATACGATGTTGATTCAACAAGATTATAAGTATCATCATATGTATAAAAGAAATGGAGAAAGGTAATAAGGACACTATTTTCATCAAGGATATATTCACAAGTAGGAGTACACAAAGAGAGAAATAGACATGGTGAGTACATAGGACCTCTCTTTTTTAAACCACTTCCCGAGGGAAGGAATTTCATCAATGGAGCCATGCAATTAGGGAGACTAGAGAAGCTACTATGCAACAAACCAATCCATGATACGTATTTCTCCTAAGAATTTTATCCCCCCCCACCATTAGTGAATTTAAGCATGCTCCCAAGAGTCCCACAAGATACTTCAAATTCTTCAACCCTATGAAGGTGACAAAAAGTATTTAACATCCTTGGACTCTTTCACAAACAATAATTTAACTTAGCATCCACAAGTTGTGGTCCGTACAACTTAACCTCAAGGGTGTCAACTATGGATGCAAGTACATAAACAATACCCCAAAGAGGCAATAACATATTTGCTCTAGGGTCCTCAATCATGAAATCACCTTTGAGAAAGGGGTCTCTAATCACCACAAGGTCACAAAGAAGGGTATCATATGAATGTAATTCATCCAAAGTTTTTTGAAGAGGGAACTCTCTCCTTGACCTTCAAGTAGTGATACCTTGGTCAAGAATGGAAACACTCAAGGGTGAACTCTCTTGGTTCCTTTTATTACTCCCTTTCTTTAAGGACACTTATCTTTGTTAGAATTGCCTCCCATGTACAACTTGGGTCTATCAAGTGGGTTGTAAAACCCCAAGAGGGACTTTCCATCATAGGGAAGGATACCAACGTTCAAAATCAAATCTAGTTTGTTTTTTTGACCAAGCATCAAGTTGGCTGTGTAGAAATTTCCACATCCTAAGAGGGCACTAGGGTCAAATGGGAGAAATAGACAAGGACATGAGTTAGGGTTATTCTTTCTTTCCCCTATGGTGCCATACCTAAAATTAGGCATACCCTCTATACTACCTTTAGTAATATCATGATAAAAAAGAGGGTAGAGAAAGGTATCAATCACATCAAATTCAACTATAGTGTCCTCATGCATGTACTCACTAGTTTCAGGTTCATCACCATAAGTATGCTCAACATAGGAAACGCACTAAGAAGAAGTTGAGGGAATTTATAAGCAAATATCTCCTTCTCTTTCATAGGGCCAATCCTCAAGTAGACACAAACCACCATTAACATCAAAGGGATCACAAATCAAGTTATCATAAGGATCAATCAATTCATCCCCATATTTATTAAACAAAGGTGGGGTTTCATACCAAGGATCACAATCAAATTTATTTTCACAAGAACAATCACTTATTGGGTTTCTTAAATATTCAAGCATATCAAGGTCATTATCACCCAATTGATTATTCTTTTCTAAAAGTAACAGGTCACTATCAAGAATTGGATGGTTAACATAATCTTCACTCAATCCTATATTCTTAATGGATTTCAAGAAATAGGATAACAAGTGAATCTTAAGCATACCACCTTTTCATTTAAACACATCACATTGCATATCACTAGGTGTCATGCAAGGAGTGATCTCACTAATTTCACACAAAACATCTTTCTTTGAGAGAGGATTATTATTCAAAGGTAAGGAGTTTAAGCCTACAAGTTCACTCTCAAAAAGATACATGTTGCTTCACATCATTTTTATTTTTATAATTTTTATGAGAAAAACTAACGATAAGGTTTTCATCACACAATAGGCTTAAAAAATCATATCCATTCTCATGATCAACTCTATCAACACCATCACTAACTTGAGACTGATCAAGCACACCATACAGATACTCAAGTAGTAGACTACACTCATGAGTAAGTTGATCATCATTCACGCCTTCACTAGTTGTCGACACCTCACATGCCAACTTAGACTCACCTTGGTTTTCACAAGGGCCAACAAGTGTGTGAATACTCTTATCACTTGGCAATAGTACCTTATTCAATTTAAAAGTGCTCTCACTAGATGGACACAAATCATTCTTACGAGAAGAATCAATTTTGTCATCTATAGGGTCAACTAGTGCATGCATACTTACAACAAGAATTTGATCTTCATGCAACCTAGAAATACCAAGAGTATCACAAAGGGAAGACTCATGCAATTATCCTCTAGGAAAACTACCTACTACATCCACTTGGCCACTACTATCCACATCATAATATTCTAAGTCTATAGGAGTGTAGGAGATAACATTGTTACCTTATAGCTCAAATGAGGTATGGCCTTTGCCTTGCTCTGTAACATGAAAAGTCACTTCATCCTTTTGGAAGATCTCACAACAAAGGAGTTTGTCAAGTCTTCTCCCTTGATTCATCTCTTCATCACTCTTCCCAAAGTGTAATTTCATAGCCAAGAACTGCGATAGATCATCAAGCATATGTTCGTAAGGAACTCTCCTTGGATCTTCTTTTGGAAGTATATATTCTTGTACCTTCACAAAAGAAGGGTTGATACAAGGTAAAATACTAGTATCATGGTTAGTGGGTAACAAGGAATTTGTGATGACAACTCCTACAACTAGGTGTTCCTTGTCCACACTTTTTAAGAAACCACTTGGCTCATCAATCTTTGTCATCTCTTGTTGCTCTTGAGCTGTGTTGTTCTTCCCTTGTTCAAGGGTTAATTCCCTTTCCCTCTTCTCAACTTAATCCTTGTTCACTACTTCCTGAAATCCTCTCATGATATCACATTCCTTACTCACTTTCTCAGTTGTCATTTGCTCAAGAAAGTATTTTTGTCCTCCAAATACATCTACATATTTGTTGGACTTCTCTCGGTATTGAACCAACCTTGTATCCTTCCACCACTTAGCAATCAACATATGACAAGATCTCAAGAGAATTACTTCATATAGCACATTGTTTCAATACTTGCCCACTCTAAAATCAATAATAGTTTGCTCGATGACTTCTACTGATTCAACCTCATTGCTCCATTAGAGTTTGTAAGGTTTGGGATGACTTTGTGCGGGAAGATCCATGAGATAAACAAGGTCACAAGACACAGAATTAATATTTCTCTCCCCATCAATGGCTAAGGAGTATACATTTTCCATCATCTCAAACCTTGTATGACAAAGGTTTTCACCTTGATAAAGTTCCTCTTTCAAAGGTTCCCATACTATGTGCCTCAACGAATAAGAGAGACTCCAATCTAACTCTAATTTCTCATCATTACCATTTTCCTCTACATCTATGGGATGGTTTTAGTTAAATGGAGCTTGAAATGGAGGAATTGGATTTGGGGGATTAAGCATTTGGCGTAGAATTCTTCAACTGGAGGGAATGGAGGGTTGATGATGTGGCAACTTTTAAAGGGTTGACGTTTTTAGGGAATTCTTGTTTCCAACTTGTTATTCAATTAATTCTTCAACTTAGAGGTGTAGTAATTCGGTTTTGGATGAAGACAATACAAGAATTGGACCTTTCTATTGTTCTTTCAAGCTCAAAAGAGTTTGAATTTTGTTATGGTCCCCTCCTTGTACTTTATTTTTGTCTATTTCTTGAGAATATTCCCTTTGAGATAAACAAGTACCACACCCTCTTTCTTCTCCCTTTGGATCAAACAACTACTTTTTGGATGTTCTTCTTTAACAACACATGAAGAACACCAACAATATTAAAAAATGGAAACTTATCCAATGATATCAAAATTGAATGATTTATTTATTTTTCAAGCACACATTGAACTCCCAAACACTAATATCACAATTTCAAGCCAAAATCTCAACAATAACCCTTCCAATTTTGAGATCCACCTTTCTAGTTTCTTCAACTTCAAGCTCAACTATGATGGATAGATCAAAACAACCCAGATTAAGCTCAAATTTGAGATTTAGACTCTATTAGTATTAGAGAACAAAGATTTAAAACTAGAAACAACAAAAGACACAAAAATCTAGGACCTAAATTTCGGCCTAGGGGTAAAAATGGGATAAACTTTGTTTTTTGTGATTTTTGGTTTTGATACTCTTTTTTTGTTGATTTTCTAGATAACAACCCTAGATTGATTTCATAGAAATAAAAATCAAACCTTAATCTTGATACCAAATGATAGAGAATCGAAGCTACAAAATGAAAATTAACCTAAAGAATCAAAATCGAAATAAGAAATGAAAGAAAAGATAGATAAGTTGACATAAGAGATCACAAATAAATAAGAACCAATGCGTGTATCAAACGCAAAGACCCCTAAGACTCATACTAACAAACACCAACTTTTTACGTGAACCCAAGAGGGAAATCAATTCTCCTCAAGAACCCCCCATTTCTAAGCCAAGTTTCAACACAAGTGATACTACACTTGCCCTAGTTTCATCACACACTCTCATAAGAGAAATGTTCAAGTCAATATCAATAATGAGCTAATTAGAAAAAGATCTAACTAATGGCTATTTATAGTTTAATACAAAATAAAATTACTAAAACACCCTTAATGAGTTCTAACACTCCAAGGGTGTCTCTTCACACAAAGACATCTATGCATTGTTGGGTGATGTGTGAGCAAAAGCTAACATATTTAATACTTTTTAGCTCAAAATAATTGTGAATTCTGAAGCAACTCTTATTGTTTTAATGTGTTTGCTCATGATAATGCAGTAAAAGGCTGAAGGAATGGAAATAAATAACAATGGACCAAAAGAGTTGAAAATCTAAGCAAAAGAGAAGAAAATATGGTTGACGACATCCATGATAAGTCGTCAGCCTTGTGATAGCCTATCAGAAGCAGCGTCAGCCTTAACCAGGGAATTGAAGCTGAGAAGCAGTTCTGACAACGTCTGTGATGTGGCGTCAAGTGGGTGATAAGGCATCAAGAATGACGTCAACCTTAAGAAGAAAATCAGCAATAGGAGAAGACATCTGACGATGTTGGTGATACACCGTCAGATCCTTGACATGACATCAGAGTCATCGTTATCCTAAGGTAGAGAATTGAAGAAACTGGAGCAAGTCTGATGCCATCCGTGATAGGGCGTCAGACTCTTGACGTGGCGTCATCTTGGGCGTCACCTAATCTGAGAATTAATTGAATTTGCTATTTTATTTCCTTAATTAGGATTTAGTATAAATATCATCTTTTAGGGTTTATTCAAGGAGTGCTTTTTTTTTAGTTTTGGAGAGTTTTATTTTCTTCAACACTTATCAACTATTTGTGGAATCCTATTTTTGGGATTAAATTGAAGAAACTACTTGTTTATTTTTATCCATTCGTAAGTTTATCCTTATTATCATGAATTCAACTTTATATTTCGTTCATCAAATCATGAGCGGCTAATTACATTAGCTGGAGTTATGGGATCCATGGACTAGGGTTTGATAGGTTACTAGGTATTTAACTGATTCAAAGAGTAGTAGGACATCTTGAATTTCTGTTGTTTTAATTGAAATATACTATTTGCAAACATTAGGTTATGCCTTAGGTTTTATTTTCTTTTAATGGAGAAATAGACTAGAGGTCGTAAATTATCAACAGGGACTCGAAAGCTACCAACCTTCTATTTAATAATCAATGCCATAACTGAATTGATCTACCTGAGATAAAATCCTATTAGAAATAGATAAATTATCTAAGTTTGAGAGAATTAGATGATAAATTGTCTGGTGAGGTTGAGAGAAAAGTCAGATAGTATCGTCGTCAGGGATAATCTGCTGTTTCTACTTACTTCAAGAATCCCAAGCATTACCTAGTATCTATCAATTTCCAAAATCCATGGAGAACATAACTCTGGTTTCCCATTTAGACTGATTTCAAACACTAAAATATTGAAAGTGACAATTAACTCTCTGTGAACCTTAAACCCCCATTTTATCTTTTTATATTATTTGTTTGAATTTAACTTGTAGCTTTAGTTTCAAACTAGTTTAATCACCACTCACATTGTTCCTTGTGGGATTTGACCCCAACCTAGTTGGGTTTTATATTGACAATGATTGCTTACACCTATTCAAGAGTATAATTTGAGCGTTATCATTGGGTTAGCCCAAATGTGACACAAGGATTTACATGCATTCGTGGGGTAGCCAATGTGTGTCATTTTGGCCTTCATAATTATTCTTCATCACTTGCAACTCTCGGGTAGGAATCAAGGAAAGCTCCCAAGTAATATTCCACACACAAAATTGCTCTATTATGGGCTCAAAATGGGTACCCTATGCATGTTCTCGTTCTCTCAATGTGACGACAATCGGATTCTTTATGTGTTGGCCTCGCATGATGTCATCAAAAGCAATGATGACCCTTTGGCTTGTATCATTACTGATGCGCTAAAAATCTTCTCTCGAGAAGTATATTTTCTACTTGATCTAGGGTCTACCCTTTCTGATGTGACCCTATTTGTAGTTGTGCATTTTGGTTTTGGTCTTGATTGTACTTCAGACCCCTCTTCTGTTTCTACTCTGGTGGGTGACTGGGTGGTTGATAGATTTGTGTGGCATCTGTTGGTGGTAGGAAAACTTTGGTAGATTTGACTGAATTAGACATGCTAGATTTTGATTTTATCTAAGGAATGGATTGGCTGCATTTATTCTATGCCTCTTTAGACTATCGGACCCGTAAGGTCATTTTTAAATTCCCTAATAAGTCAGTTATTGAGTGGTAAGGGTGTTCTCTAGTGACTAAGAGAAGGTTCATATCATATCTTAGATCCCAGAAATTAATTTCCAAGAGGTATCTTTATCATTTGGTCTGTGCTAAAGATTCTAACTCGGGGTCTTTCTCTACAATTCGTTCCCATGGTTAGTGAATTTTTCAATGTTTCCCCTGATGATCTTCCAAGCATTTCTCCCGATAGGAAAATTGAGTTTAGGATCGACTTTCTTCTGGACCCTCATCCCATCTTTATCCCTCCTTATAGAATAACTCTAGCTGAGTTGAAGGAACTTAAGGAGCAGTTTAAAGATCTTCTTGACAAGGGTTTTATCCACCCTAGTGTGTCTCTGTAGGGTGCTTCCATTCTTTTTATACGTAAGAAATATGGTTCTCTTCATATGTATATTGATTACCGCCAGTTAAATAAGGCGTTGGTGAAGAATAAGAACCCTCTTCCTAGGATCGATGATCTATTTGATCGAATTCGGGGTGCTAAGTATTCCTCTAAGATTGACTTTCGGTCGGGTTATCATAAGTTAAAGATTAGGGATGAGGATATCCCTAAGATTGACTTCCATACTCGGTATGGTCATTTTGAGTTATTGGTCATGACTTTTGGGTTGACCAATGCCCCAACGATATTTATGGATCTCATGAATCGAGTATTTTATCAGTTTTTGGACTTGTTCATAATTTTATTTGTGGATTATTGTTTGTTATATTTAAAGAGTGGGATGGATCATACCAATCACCTCCATATTATGTTACAGACCATAAAGGATCAGCGATTGTATGCTAAGTTTTTGTAATGCAAATTTTGGTAGAATGTTGTTACTTTTCTAGGTCATGTTGTTTCAAGTGAAGGGATTATGGTGGATCCACATAAAGTTATGGTGGTTAAGAAGCGACCTAGACCCATGACTCCAACTGATATTCAAATCTTCTTGGGTTTATCTAGTTAATACAAGAGGTTTGTGAAGAGTTTCTCGTTAATTGCCGCACCTTTAATTAAGTTGACTCAGAAGAAGGTAAAGTTCTTATGGTTCTATTCTTGCGAGAGGAGTTTTTAGAAGCTGAAAGATAAATTGACTTCTTCTTTGGTTTTAAACTTGCCCAAGGGTACTGATGGCTTCATGGTTTATTGTGATGCATCACGTATGGGACTTGGTTGTGCGTTAATACAGTGTGGAAAGGTGGTAGAATATGTTTTTAGGCAGTTAAAAATTTATGAGAGGAATTATCCGACTCATGATTTGGAGTTGTTGGCTGTGGTGTTAGCATTAAATATTTGGTAACACTATCTATATGGGGCCCATGTTGACATTTATTCAGATCATAAGAGCCTGCAATATATATTCACCCAGAAAGAGTTGAGTATCAGTCAAAGGAGATGGCTTGAGTTGCTTGAGGACTATAACATGAGTCTCCATTATTACCCAGGTAAAGCTAATATGGTTGTTGATACTCTTACCAGGTTATCTATGAGGAGTTTAACCTATGTGGATAAAGAGAAATGGTACTTGGTAAAGGATATTCGTTGTTTGACTAATCTTGGAGTTCATCTCTTAGATTCTGAGAATGATTGTGTGTTTGTGCAAGAGGTGGCTGATAACGCTCAAATTACACTCTTGAATGGGTGTAAGTGATCATCGTCAGTATAAAACCCAACTAGGTTGGGGTCGAATCCCACAGAAAATAAGGTGTGAACCCAAGTTGTTTGAGATTTAATTCACTGATAGTTTAATATTTCCTGAAATAGGGGGTTTAAGTTTCACGAATAATTGTTTATCACTTTAATTTTGATGTTTGTAATTAAAAGTTTATGAAATAACTAGAATTATGTTCACTAGGGCTTACGGTATATGACAGATGCTAAAGGTGATTCAAGATTCTCATGGTGGGTAGGATAACAAGCTATCTTTATCGATGTTATGCTCAAATATCTCTCGACCTACTTAAGCGTTTAATTTCCTAATCCTCTCAGACTTAGGGAATTTCTATTCATTGCTCAGATTTTACCTCAGGTTAACCAACCTTGTTACAGCGCTGATTATAAAATGAAGTATTTCCAAGTCCCTATTGATAATTCACTTCCTACTATATTTGATTTCTTTCTCAAGAAAATCAAAGCAGGTGTGTCTACTGTTTGCAACCAACAGACGTCAATTAAAGCTTCAGAATTATCAAGAAATCCTACCACCTAATGAATCTTGAATAATTAGCACCTTATCAAGACCTAACCCTAGATCCCATAATTCAAGTTAATGGAGTTTAGCCACTCATGATGCAATAAATAAGTACAAAACTTGAATTCATAGTTGGGCAGATTAACTTACAACGATGATGAAAATCAAGAAGTGTAACTTGAACTGAATCTTAATACAAAACTCCTAAAATATTGACGATAATCTTTTCTCAACAATAATGTTCTAGAGTGTATTGGAACTCGAGAGAGATAAAAATTGTGCACAATGTATATTGCAAGATATGTTAATGATCATTAGAAAACCCTAAAATCTTCTATTTATACTTGAGTCTAATTAAGGAAATAAAATAACAACTTAAGTAAATTTCTTAGACAGGTGACGCCATTAGGTGATGCCTTATCAAGGGTTTGACACCTTATCAGGAATGGCGTCAGATTTCTTTCAATGTTGACAAGCTCCGCCTAAGGCTGATGATGTGAATAACAATGTGTCAGGAGTATGATGAAGTATCATGGATGTCGTCAGCTCCTCTTTCCTTTTTATAATTTCTGCCTAAGGCTGACAATGATCCTGATGCCTTATCACAACTCTTGATGCCTTGTCACAAAATGTCATTACAACTTCTCTTCAACTCCCATTCTCTGGTTAAGTCTGACGGTGGCCTTGATAGCTTATCACCAGGCTAACGGCTTATCATGAATGTTGTCCGCCACACTTGTCCTTTATTTGCTTCAGAATTCAACCTTTTTGCTTCCATTATTATTGGTTCCCTTGCACCTTATCTTTTACTGCAAAATTAAAGTAAAACCAATCAAATACGACAAAAGTTGCTTAAGACTTCATAATTATTCATGGCTAAAAGCATAAAATGTGTTAGCATTTGCTCACACATCAACACCCTCAACTTAGAATAATTGCTTGTCCTCAAGCAACTAAACACAACCAAGATGATACAGAGCACTTTCAGCAGTCAGTTATTCACTTAAGCTCAAAACATATTGACCATCTCCAAGGTGAGTCAAATTAAAAGCAAGTATGTCTATTATTGAAAACAACCATGCAACTCAAAATGATCGATATATGGCAAAAATTTCGCAATAACAACCAATCATATACCAAGATTACACTATTCAAACAAGTCAGTGACTAGCAATATACCCGGTATGCCCCCACAACAAAGAAATCCCTTTTTCACTCATAGCAGAATTCACATACATAACCTAGGGATAATCACAAGACTCACTCTTAAAATGAAGTTCCAAACATTGCATGTCAAATGCCATAGGCTTGCCCTTATAGTCGGTACCCAAGTCTTCAGACAGGTCAATTAGGATCACTATAGGGTTTTTCTTAAGCTTGTAACGTAGTTCAGGGGATGGTACGATATTCATGGATATTTTAGAGTGACTATGCCTCCTTGACACTACACTAAACTCTTGGGGTTTCAACTCCTAACCTTCTTTTCTTCCTCTCTTTCACTAATCACACATGCTCAAGATGGATACGGTCTTTCTAATTATCATACGCAACTTTATCTTTTCTTATTCTTTATTCACCGCACCCAACTTTTTATTCTTTTCTTTTATTCTTCCTCTCGTCATACTCATTTTGCATCACACACCACTATGATAGCCACCCTCAACTTAGGCTATTGCCTAAGTCAAGGTGCACAGTGTCCAAGGAATACCAGGGCCAAAATAGGTTTATTGTGAAGTAGACAGGATGGTGAGAGGTGTCATAGAAAAAAATACGCTAATTAGGCTCAAAACAGGGATCAAGAGATATTATGCACATAGGGAAGGTTTTTTTTTGGCTAAAGTGGGCTAAAATAAAAAACGACCTATGATCCTTTCCTAACTCATATCGTATGACTATGGCAAGACTAACAGGGAAAGTTCAAGATTCAACACACAACAACAACTGAGTAAGACCTTGCACACACATGGCACACAAGTATCTCACATATCACTACTTATCCGGTTCATACACGTGTTTAACAAAGGTTATTCAATTGCCAAACTAATGCCATAAAAAGATACACCGTGGTCACAAATGGATGCAATTCACACAGTAATATATCAGACCAATAGAGAGGTGCTCAATATTTACAAAATAAGCTAACTACCTTAAGTGCCCGTATTACTCCTAATTATCTACCACAAATTTTTACAACAACATTTTGCCGTACACCCTCAACTTAAAATTAAAAATAAAATGAACTCAGGGTTTAGGGCATACCTGGAGTGAATCAAGCGTGAGGTTTATGGGTCTTCGACCCTACTGCTGCATCATCTGTTGTTTTCTCTCCATCGGGAGTACCTGGCCTTGTAGTGGTTGGAGCCTTGCTAAATGAGGCACCTACAACCCTAGCTCAGATGGCTACCTCTCATTTCTCATTTTTTTCTAGGGACTCTATTCTTGCTTTCTTCAATTCCTCTTTTTCAGCCTTCTTTTTCACCTTCTTTTTCACTCTTCTTTCTTCCTCGCTGTCTGGTTCTTTTTTTATCTTTGCTCTTCTTCTCCCTCTTTTTCTTCTTTGCCTTTGGTGAATCTCCAGTGAGATCAAGTATTGAAATTTTTTCCTTAGATTCATCCACAGTCGGATCTGTCGGCACCATAAATTGATGCTGTGCAACACCCCAAAATTTATTTTTACCTTGTCCAATGCCACTCTAAATTGAGCAAGATCAGCCCCTGATATTTCTTTTGCCCGTGCATCAAATCGATTCTCCAAATCTGCAACCCATTCAGGAAATGTTACAAAAGGATCAAGGAAAGCCTTGATTCTCTTGTCTACTGCAACAGTAAACTATTTGGCAAAGCCATGTAACTATGCCTCACACCATTTGGCTTGTTTAGCCACTTTTTTTATATTAATTAGATGAACTGTGAATCCTGCTACTGTTGTAGAAGATGGGGGGGTTGGGTTCATTCTCAGGCACTAAACCCACATGTGCTAAAGAAGTTGGGTGCGCAGTCTCAGAATCTTGCACCTCCATATTAGGTGTTGAACCAACATCTATAACTGAAGGGTCTGCTGCTACCCCTGCACCTCTATCAAGTCTTAGTCCTGGCTAATTTTCAACATACCATATTGGGTTGTGAGTCTTTCGGGCAGGAATGTCATCATTAATTCCTTCAATCTTTGGCACATTAGCAGCTTGGCACAACTCTGTGATAAGACAAGAAAAAGGATAAACAGTGATGGTTCTCAATATTCTAATCTTCATCTCATCAGCAATGATTTCCCTAAAATTTAGAGGGAGCTTCTACACCATGATTGCTACTAGGATAGCTCGGTCATCACCCAGAATGTTTTCTCTATCAGTGGGCATCAACCAGATATACATTATACCCCATCAAAACTTTGCCTCTTGAGTCAAAGAGGACTTACAGATTCTCTCATTTGGGTTGTCACCCATGTTAGTTCTCCTTCGGCTATGATTTGGCCAACCATGGACGTTATTTTGCTCGATTCTTAATCCGAGAATAGATTGATGGTGCACTGGCCTGAGGAGTGAAGTTGGGGACATACAAGAACCTGTTGATTGTTCTGATTGAGACATCAACCTTTATGCCCCTTACCTAAACTCTATCCACCAGGGGCTGGTCTACAACTTTTTCTCCTGGTCTACACATGTTTTCTAACTGAGCTTGGTAGTTTATGTAAAAATCCCAGACCGGTACAGGGCAAAATGATCCTCCCCCTTTTGTGGTCCATCCCAAGCCATACTCTTGGAACTTCTATTCCACTTTAGGGAACTTGCTCAACCCTTGGGTGGTAATCCTCTTTTCTTCCTAAATCGGCCTTTTAGATCTTTTTCTATCAGTTCTGCGAAGCCCAGCAGTGAAGATGCCCTCTGCTTTGGGAATTTACCATCTAGCATTGTCTCAAACTTCAAGGTTCTTACATTTGATAAGTGTTCCCCAAGCTAGAGACTGTTCATCATCTTGTTATTTAGAGGACGGGGATCCCGATGCTGTTCCCTCAGACTCAGACTCCTCGGACCGTTTCTGTTTCTCTTCTTCAGATTCAATATGTTCAGACTCATGCTGCTTATGTTCAGAATGTTCAGATGCCTCTTTCTTAGAAGTTGTTGTTATTTCAGTGTCCTCACTATCCTCCACCTCAAGTGGTAGGGATAGTGGGGGGTTTTGTAGGGCTTTGCTTTTTTTTTGCTTCTAGAGCTGAGGTTCTTCCTCTTCACAATCAGACTCCTCATCGATGAGTTTCCGACGTACACTTTTCTGTTGTTCCTTCTTGGTTAGCTGAGGAATCTTTCCTTTGGGTGCCATTACAAGGTTCCTGTAGCAATAGAAAAACATTAGTCAATCCTCAAGAGCATAAACAAAAACACATTAATCATTTAAGCTTCATGTCCTTTAAGAAGGCTCATTTATGCTTCAAGTTCCAGGTGTGATGAGATTTCTCGATAATCCATCACAATTATGATAGATAATCATAATTATCATCAACCTCAGATAGAACCTACAAAACTTTATTAACTTTTGATGATATTTTTGATAAGCCATCACAGTTGTGATAGCTTATCATGAATGTCATCAGCTCTTATCAGAACCTCACTTTTGACTTTAACTCAATTTTTGGTCCCATTACTCCTCAAAATCCATGGGAGTTCCAATTTGTGAGCTGACTTTTAAACCTTGGGCCTACATAGCAAACCCTAGGTGCGATTTTTAGTCTCCTTTTAAGTTGAATTTGGTTCAAGCCTCTTGGGAACTTGGGTTGTCATCCATCTATCACTTACCATAAGAAAAGAAGAGTTAAATTTAGAGCATACCTGGTGGGATCCCTTAATATGTTTATACGTACAAGATGAAGTAGGAAGAAATTCTTGATTTTGAATTTCAAACCCGCACACAAGGGAGCTTGCTCTTCTTAATTAACTTGGGGAAATTAGTTGGAATGAGTAAGTAAATAAACTAAGTAAAGAAAGAAATAAACTAAAGAAGGAAATAAAATAACATAGGCGGGAACATGAGGAGGTTCGATTGTGGGTCGGGTCAGATTTTCTGAACTGGGCCCAAAATGGTTTACAAATAAGTTCAAGGTCTTCTTGACGACATCTTGTGATGGCTTATGACAATTGTGATATCTTATCACTTATGTCATCAGCCTTAACACAAAATGCCTTAAGTTTAGCCTATCTGACAATATTTTTGATAGCTTATCACAGTTATGACGGCTTATCAGAGATGCCGTCATGACCTTTCAGCTGACCTCCTTATTTTCACCTTCTCTGTACTAAATCCTAATTATAAAAGTAAAAACATTTGCTTAAACATAAAAACTTTGGGTTGCCTCCCAGTAGCGCCTGATTTACTGTCGCGGCACGACTTGGTTATCTTGACTACTCAGACTTTGCTAAGACAACCTGTCGATACCCCTTTACCATCACATAGAAGACGTCAATGATTGAGAAAAAACTCATTTTTTTTGCTGAATCATGGATAAGTGTATTTCGAAACGTTCTTCTTTGTCATTGAACCTGAACTTTAGCTCATTCAACTCCATGTCTACTAGCACTCTCCCAGTTGCAAGCAATGGCCTACCCAAGATGATGGACACTTCAAAATCCACCTCCCAATCTAAGACCACAAAATCAGCAGGTAGAATAAAATCGGATACCTTTACCAAAACATCGTGTAGTATGCCCACAGGCCGCTTCACAGACCTATCTGCCATTACCAACCACTTATTTGTTAGGGTAGGATCCCCCAAGTCCAATTTTGTACACAACTAGTGGCATTAGATTTATAGTGGCTCCCAGATCACATAGTGCTTTTGTGAATTTTAGGGAACCAGTATTACATGGGATGGTAAATTCTCCCAAATATGCCTTTTTCTGCACTAAAGACCTTGTAGAGATAGCACCACAATGGAGAAGATTGTCCTCCAGCTTATGGCTAACCTTCTGTTTCTTGGTTACAAGGTCTTTCATGAACTTTGCATATCCTGGAATTTGCTCAAGTGCTTCAACTAGAGGCACATTTATTGTCAGCTGCTTGAGCATTGCTATGAATTTTTTGAATTTTGCATCATCAACTTTTTTCTTCAATCGTTAATGAAAAGGAGGTGGTGGTCTTGGAATAGTTTTCAACACCACCTCCTCTTCCTTTTATTTTCCTTATCTGAAGCTTCAACAGAACTATCCAGCTTCTCAGACTCCACTGGACTGCTTTCTTTAGATTCCTCAACAACTACTTCACCACCTACAGATTTGCTCACAGATGGGCCAAGTAACATCTTTCCACTCCTAGTGGTAATTTCTATACATGAGCCATCATTCCTAGATTCTGAACTGTATCACTAGGTAAAGTACCACTTTTTCTCTGGTTCAGTGTTGCAGAAAGTTGGCTCATCTGCTTCTCCAACTGCTTGATAGAAGTGGAGTATGAACTAACCAATTGACTTAGGGTAGAGAATTCACTTTTTATAGTTGTTACCCTTGAGTTGGTAGCCTCAACTCCCTTCAACAATTTTTTTGTCATATCCTCCATAGTTATCTTTCCATAGCTAGTTGGTGCAACATCCCAACTTCCAGGAGGGACATATAAACCACTTCTATCATTATTGCTTCTCTAGTTTCCTTGCTCTCTATCTTTATAATCAAGCTTGTCATAAAAGTTTCGACCTTGATTCCCTTGGATACTTCCTTGGAACCCCCTCTGATTACTCACATAGTTTGCCTCCTCATCTGCATTAGTAGCCACAGTACACTGAGATTCCACAGCTTTGACCTTTTCAATCTTGCCTGATAGGAAGTACTTGGCCAGCAAGTCCATCTGTGTCTTTAGGTGGGGTATGTCTTGGTCTCGCTCCTCATCTCTTTTGCACTGCTCCGTAGTCATACCAATAGAAATAGTCGGGCTAGCTACCACAGAATCCCCGGTATGCCAACCCCGACTCTATTGGGTCATCCTATTCAGCATATCTGAGGCTTCATAAAAAGATAGATCAACAAACGAACCACCAACAGCATTATCTATAATCGGCTTTGTTACAAAGTTGAGAGCACTGTACAAAGTCTCCATCAAGTGTAGGTTCGTCATATTGTGGTTCGAACACTGTGTCAGCTTCTTCTTGAACCTCTTCCATGTCTCATGCAAAGCTTCGGTAGGGAGCTATCTAAAGTTGCTGATCTAGTCTCTCAACTGTACCCTCCTGGAGGGTGGAAAAAACCATTCTAGGAATGCTTCTTTCAAATCCCTCCAGTGGGTGAGGGAATCAGGCGTAAGCTCATTTAACCACATTGTTACCTCTCCAGACAGAGAAAATGGAAACAATCTTAAGCAGATCGCATTCTGTCTCACTCTTGAATTATCAAAAGATTTGTAGATGGTGATAATTTCACCAAGTGCATGTTCGGATCATCACCAGGCAGGCCACCAAACAATCCTTTCAGATTCAGGAACTAAATTATGGTACTTATTATGCTGGATTTTGCACCAGGTGCCAGCGATGGAGGAATGATTGCACCCGTTTCACCTGCTCCATCTATTCTTTCATCATCATCATCAACATCGCATGGGACAGGCTATTGACCATACCTTCCTCTGACTGGACGGTTTCTATTGAAATTTCGCTGTACTGGTACAATAATTTGCTCTGCTCGCCTTGGGTTTTGGGGATTCAGTAATTCCTCATCACCCAAGTCTTCATCACTAAGGTTCGGATAATGTACTTGATAACCCTCGTTCTGTACATTTACTTGAGCTCTAGCTAAGGCTGCCAATTTGTCAGCCTCTTCCTGTTATGCCATTCTTCCTATTCGTTCCGATTTCGAAGTTAGTGGTAATAATGTGTCTCCAAAACTTCTGGTTCTTGTCATACACTATAAAATCCTACAAATAAACAAAAACAACAAATAAACGTAAATCTAGGAAACTTAACTAATAGTCAATTAGCGCATACAAACTTCAGCTTACAACCGTATTCCCCGGCAACGACGCCATTTTTGATAACGCTCAAATTACACTCTTGAATGGGTGTAAGCAATCATTGTCAATATAAAATCCAACTAGGTTGGGGCCGAATCCCACAGGGAATAAGGTGTGAACCCAAGTTGTTTGCGATTTAATTCACTGATAGTTTAATGTTTCCTGAAATGGAGGGTTTAAGTTTTATGAATAAATGTTTGTAACTTTAATTTTGATGTTTGTAATCAAAAGTTTATGAAATAACAATAATTATACTCACTAGCGCTTACAGTACATGACAGATGCTAAAGGTGATTCAAGATTCTCGTGTTGGGTAGGATAACAAGCTATCGTTATCGATGTTTATGCTCAAATGTCTCTCGACCTACTTAAGCGTTTGATTTCCTAATCCTCTCGGACTTAGGGAATTTCTATTCATTGCTCAGATTTTACCTTAGGTTAACCAACCTTGTTACAATACTGATTATAAAATAAAGTATTTCTGAGTCCCTGTTGATAATTCACTTCCTACTATATTTGATTTCTTTCTCAAGCAAATCAAAGAAGGTGTGTCTATTGTTTGCAACTAACAAACGTCAATTAAAGCTTCAGAATTATCAAGAAATCCTACCACCTATTGAATCTTGAATAATTAGCACCTTATCAAGACCTAACCCTAGATCCCATAATTCAGGTTAATGGAGTTTAGCCACTCATGATGCAATAAACAAGTACATAAGTTGAATTCATAGCTGGGCATATTAACTTACAATGATGATGAAAATCAAGAAGTGTAACCTGAACTGAATCTTAATACAAAACTCCTAAAATATTGACGACAATCTTCTCTCAACAATAATGTTCTAGAGCGTATTAGAACTCGAGAGAGATAAATCATGCATAACATATATTGCAAGATATGTTAATGATCATTAGAAAACCCTAAAAGCTCTTATTTATACTTGAGTCTAGTTAAGGAAATAAAATAACAACTTAAGTAAATTTCTCGGACAGATGACGCCATTAGGTGACGCCTAATCAAGGGTCTGAGGCCTTATCAGGAATGGCGTCAGATTTTCTTCTATTTTGACAAGCTCTACTTAAGGCTGATGATGTGAATGACGATGTGTCAGGAGTCTGACGATGCATCATGGATGTCGTCAGCTCCTCTATGTGTCAGGAGTCTGATGATGTATCATGGATGTCGTCAGCTCCTCTTCCCTTTTTATAATTTTTGCCTAAGGCTAACGATGATCCTAACGCCTTATCAAAACTCTGGCGCCTTGTCACAAAATGTCGTCACAACTTCTCTTCAACTCTCAGTCTCTGGTTAAGTCTGATGGTGGCCTTGATAGCATATCACCAGGATGACAACTTATCATGAATGTCGTCAGCCACACTTGTCCTTTATTTTGCTTCCATTATTATTGGTTCCCCTTCACCTTATCTTTTACTGCAAAATTAAAATAAAACCAATCAAACACGATAAAATTTGATTAAGACTTCACAATTATTCATGGCTAAAAGCATAAAATATGTTAGCATTTGCTCACACATCAGTGGCGAAGTCATATCTTGGTGCTACGGTGAAGGATAAATAGGTATTACATCTAATCTTGATACAAGTTAAGAATGGTGTGGGTAAGTAAAAGGTGATGATTTTTTAGATCGATGGTGATGGTATCTTGAGGTACCGAGGGAGGTTGTGTGTTTTTGATGTAGATGGACTGTGAGGTAGAATTTTTGCCAAAGCTCATGAGTCGTGTTATTTGATTCATTCTTATTCGATGAAGATGTATCGTAACCTTAAGGAAATTTATTGGTGAAATAACATGAAGAGGGATATGGTTAATTTTATGGCTAAGTGCATGGTGTGTCAATAAGTGAAGGTAAAGCACTAAGGCCGGGTGGTTTATCTTAAGAGATTGAGTTGACTATGTGGAAGTGAGAAGTAATTAATATAGATTTCGTTACTGGTCTTTCATAGTCTCAAACTAGTATGATTTTATTTGGGTCATGATAGATAGGATGACTAATTCTGCTTATTTTTTGCCCGTGAAGACTAATTATTCTGTCGAGGACTATGCAAGATTGTTTGATCAGAAGATCGTGACGTTGCATGGTGCTCCAAATTCCATTATTTTAGATCGTGATACTCAGTTCTTATCTCATTCTTGGCAGTCGTTCTAGCGATGTTTGGGGACTAAGGTAAACCTTATCATCGCTTTCCACCCACAGATAGATGGACAAGTGGAAAGGACCATTCAGACTTTGAAAAATATGCTTCGGGCTTGTGTAATTTACTTTGGTAGTAATTGGATTGACCATTTGCCTCTTGTAGAGTTTTTATACCATAATAATTACCATTCCAGCATTGGTATGGCTCTATTTAAGGCATTGTATGATAGGAGGTGTAGATCTCCCATTGGGTGGTTCGAAGTTGGTGAGACAAAGTTGCTCAGTCCTGACTTAGTTCATCAAGCTATGGAGAAGGTGATGGTGATTTTGGATAGGCTTAAGACAGCCCAAAATCACCAAAAGTCCTATTTGGACGTTCGATGAAGAGAGTTGGTATTCAATGTTGGTAATCGGGTATATTTGAAGGTGTCTCCCATGAAGGGAGTAATATAATATGGAAAGAAGGGAAAGCTAGTTCCTGATAATTTAGCCACTATTTGATTCTGAAGAGAGTGGGGAATGTTGCATATGAGCTAAAATGTCCTGCAATTTTGGGTTCTATTCACCTTGTGTTTCATGTGTCTTTGTTGAAGAAATCTATGGGTTACCCTTCCTTGGTGGTTCCTATTAATAGTGTTGGCATTTTGGATTCTCTGTCATACGAGGAGGTCCCGGTGGAGATCTTGGATAGAAAAGTTTGTAAATTGAGGACTAAAGATCCAGTTTTAGTAAAATTCCTTTGGAGGAACCATATGGTGGAAGAAGCCACTTGGGAAGAGGACAAATTATCCTAAAAGGAGGATAATGTAACACCCTCAAAATTGGGCATTTTACTTTGGCCCTTCCATGTTTGAAATTTTGATTTTTGACTTAAATTGTGTTTAGACATGTGAATGGGGTGTCTTGGGAGAGTTTTGAAATTTTTGTATGAAGTTCGAGGTGGTTTTGGACCACAGAAGTAGTGAGACTCCGTGATATCCCCGTGTCACAGAGGATAATCTCTGCGATAGAGTCTGTGACACGATGGATAATCTCCACGTTAGGGTCCGTGGCACAGAGGTTAGCATCCGCGATGAGATCCGTGCCACGCCTTATGTAAGATCCGTGCAGTTTTGTTTTATTTACTTGGGGTGAGGGTTATTCGGGCTCTTTCACCTATGTACTATCCTTAAGTATTATATAGCCTATTCCCTTCAGTTTAAGATATTAATATCCCTAATTAAGCTCCTCAACTCAAAACCCAAAGAAAGCATAAGGATTTAATCATACATTCATCCTCTAGGTCCCAAGCTTCAGATTACTATCCAATTCTCATGTGTCAAAGGCATGCTACTCTTCCCCCGCTATTATTTTATCAATAATATGTGTTTATAATTATATCCATGTGATGTAATTGTGGTTTATGAATGTGGATTTGAGGTTTTTGGAATAATTAAAGCTTAAATTGTTTTCCCATGGCTTTAACAAAATTATTCATGCTTTATTATATGTTTTAAAACCCGTTGGGGTGCATAGGGATGGTTAATGGGACGGGGGTCAAGGCATTCCTCCAATTTGATGATTTTGGTATTAAAATTGGTTTGATAATTATGTTCCCTCAACCCATTTGTGTAATTAGTTTTGAAATATGATTTGTCCATCGGTTTGTCTTGCTCATCTATACTATTGCATTGTATAAATGATTAAAAGATTAAAAATGGATTTTGAAGGCCTTTTTGGCTGTGTTTTGACTGAAATTGAAACCTTGGGGGTCGAGGCATTTGCCCGAGTAGATTTGATAAGCAAATGGGGTCGAGGCATTCCACCGAGTTAATGAAATTGTAATTGCAACATGATAAGCTTACAAATATAGGGTATGGTGATACTCATGGTGTGCCTTAATGTATAATTCTGTGGTTAAAGAGTGGGTTATGTTAAGCTTGTTTTAATTTGGACTTAATAAGGGTTATGCAGCTAAACTGTGAAGGTGTGGGTCTTGAATGAGTTGTTCTAAAACTCATGTTTGCCAACATGAGGATTGGTCTTAATGACCTTGTGTAGTTCATACTATTAGTATATTTGTTTCTTGGATTGGCGTAGGATCGAGGAATCCCTTATTATTCTTTGATATCTCTAGTTCATGGGGCTATCATGCACTAGGGTTCTTTCAGCAAGGGGAGCTGAACCCATATATCCCATGGGTGTCTGTTATGACGGTTGAGCTACGTAGTCCAGGATAAAGTTTTCCTATATGCTAAGCCTTATTTCCTTTTCCAGCATGACCTGCTTATTTATCTCTCTCTATATATATACATACATACATACATACATATATATATATATATATATACATATACATACATACATATATTACTATCTCTAATAAGTGGGGATAAGCAGGCACGTCGAATCTTCGACATGCCTGCTTGTGCTGCCTGCTTCAACTGCTCCAATCGTAATTTTACTGTATTATCCCTAATTAATTACTATAGGTTATTTAAGTATTAAAATTTATAATATTTAATAAAAATATAGAATATACATAAAATAATAAATTAATATTTGATTTTTTAAATTAATTCAATGTCTTATATGAGACCCATTTATGCTTTTTTCACAAGTATTTTTATAGTAATTTTACTATATCACTTCTAATTAGTTATTATAAGTCATTTAAGACATGTCTTCTTCGCCGCTTCAATCGTGATTTTAGTATATCAACCCTAATTAATCACTACAGGTTATTTAAGTATTAAAAATTTATAATATTTAATAAAAATATAAAATAGACTTAAAATAATAAATTACTATATAATTTTTTAAATTAACTTGATGTCTTATACGAGGCCCATTTATGCTTTTTCCCACAAGTATTTTTATAGTAATTTTACTATATCACTTCTAATTAGTTGTTAGAAGTCATTTAAGACATGTCTTCTTCGCTTCTTCAATCATGATTTTATTATATGACCCCTAATTAATTATTATGGTCGCATTAGCAAATTAATAATATTTCATAAATGGACACAAAATGATATGACAACATAAAATATTTAATTGATTGTTGAAATTATATTAGTGCCACATGTGTTGACTTTCAAAATTATATCGGTATCACTTAAATTGAAATAGAAGAAAAAGTATTATAAATCACAATAAAATATTTGATTGACTATCGAAATTATAGAGTGCCATATAGATTGACTTTCGAAATTATATCAGTGTCACTTAAAGTGGAATAGAAGAAAAAGTATTATAAATCACAATAAACATTTGATTGACTATCGAAATTATATTAATGCCACATAGGTTGGCTTTCGAAATTATATCAATGTCACTTAATTTGAAATAGAAGAAAAAGTATTATAAATCACAATAATTAAAAAATAAAATTACTTTAATAATTAATTATCTAAATTATATTTGTGTCATATAAATTAAGATAAAAAAATATATACTGGCACAAATCCTTCAATTTCTGGTGTGTGTGTGTGTGTGTGTGTGTGTGTGTGTGTGTGTGTGTGTGTATGATTATGTGCATTGGCTTTGAATGGTTTTGAAATATTGATCATGGCATTATTTTATCCTTGTTTTCTGAGTTGCATGCCTGTTCTCATCCCACTAACTGTCTTCAGACACTGTATCCCCATGCGATGCAGGAATTGAAAATACTTTTACTTTTCCTACGCAGTTATTAGGTGATCGTGGGATAAATCGTGAGGCAGATTAAAGTGGAAAACTTCCATACTTCGGAAGACCTCATTTCATAATTAGGTTTCCTTATGTTATATACTTTCCCTTGATTTAGTTTTAGATATCGTCGGGGGCATATCCCGACCTAGATTGATGTTGGTTTAATAGAGGATTTTTTGATTACTGTGGACTTGGGATTGGTTCTTGAATTCATAGACTCCTTTGAACCATACTTACCTATTTTGTGGTATGTTTGAAATTTCGCTACTACACTTGTGTTGTGTTTCGTTTGACTAGGCAAAGGGGATGGTCTCCAGTCCTTGTTGGACTTGAGATACCTATCACGAACATGAATTTTTATTATTGATTTATTTTGATAGAAAAATTTTTATATGAAAAAAATTGTGTCTTCTTTGAGCCAAAGCACCACAGATGAGTCTCGAGTTTTGCCAAATGATGTCGTTGGTAAGGTACTAGGGCAAAAGCACTCTGAAAGGGTGAGATGCTTGATATTATGAGTTGTTCCTAGTACAATTTTTAAACAAGTTAGTCCTCGTTTTGGTGGTATAAGTGCATCAAGTAGTGGAGGTTCTTGTTCGTTTCAATGTCGAGAAAACTACAACCAGATAATGAATTCTCACAATTAAATATTGAATGCTTTAAAGACTTATATGATAATGAAAGAAGGAATAATACCAAAACAATTTGTGGTGCTCTTTGATTCTCCTTCAATGATTTCTCCCACAGCAGGAAGTAAAGTTCTCTTTGTTTTTTTTTCAATTGAGTATGTCAGTTTACTTAAATTGGTTCTGAAGTTTACTGAATGTGTATGTCAGTTTACTTAAATTGGTTCTGAAGTTTACTGAATGTACTTGATATCTGTATTCATGGATGACATTTGAGGAATAAAGATTATATATTATATATGTTATACTGAAAAACATTAAGAAATACAGTGATAAATTATTATCTATGAAAAAATAAATACAATGATAAATCATTTTTTCAATGATTGATTGTGTAAAAATATTTTAAAACATTATCAAAGTGTTACTTGAAATTTAGGGAGCAAAAAATAAAATATTTGCAGAGGAAATGGATATAAGTTTAACTGTCTTATCAAATATATGGAGTAGCATTACTTGCTGCTGCTGCTTTTCGAAGTGGAGTAGCTCAAACCGCGAATGTTCTATATCGAATTTTACTAATTTGAATGTTAAAAATATTGTGAATTGCAATGATGGCAATTCTCAATTTTGATTGGTCGGGTAGAAGCTCTTCAAGCCTTAGGGATCAAAATACAATTTTAGTTGCAGTAGTTCGTTCTTGTTTTTTAGTTTCTTCACCCTCCCCTGTAACTTCTTCCATCCCACATGCATCCATGACTTATGATGTTGTTGATTGATCAATTTGTATTTATGATGCTGTTTTTAGTTATTCACAGATATAAGTGTTTTATAATAAAGGTTGAAATGTTGTTTAAGTTTTATACTTTGCGTTTTACGTAGCCAAATGATGCGGCTAGTGGATCTATTTCGCCCATGGATGCAAGGAGGTCACGTGATGATAGTGATCATAATGACCATCATTGATTTCACTGTAAATTGTCTTGCATATTTAATTATGACTATGTAATTGTGTGGTTGAAGTGAGTCTTAGAATATTAAAGATTTTGTGTTTAAATTTGATTTTGGAATTTGAAGATGTTAGCTAATGTTGAAATGTGGAGTTTGAAGATACTAATAAGTGTTGAAAACTTGATTTTGAAGCTTAATGATCAATGTAATTCTAATATGCTTGTGAATTACAACATAATTAGTTATATTGTGTTAATGATATCTGAATTGAATAAATAATGAATTGTAGGTTATGCCTGATAAAACAATTAAATTTGAGTTAAAATTAGAATAATTAAATTTAAATAAAGATGTGCGATTTTAAACTGCTGCAATTTGTTATTGAAAATTGAAGGTCCACTAAATAAAGCTCATAAAAAATAATTGTGGAGGTTTTGAACCGCCACAATGTAAATTTATTTTAAACTGTTGCAGTGTTTAAGTGTAAATCTATTTTATAATGAATTAAGTTTAGATTAACGGAGGTCGACACAGTCACACACGAACCGCTACACATTAATTATGACGGTCAGTAAAACACTATCGCAAATAGATTGTAACGACTTTTATTGTAGGGATTTTAAAAACTGCTGAAATTATAATTTGTGGAAATTGCAAATTCCCGTAAGCCTTAAAATTAACCCCACAATTAGATTTTTTTTTTTTATTTATTATTTTTTTTTTGTAGTGGGTGAAAGGTTCCAAATATGAAGGTAACATATTCAACTAACGTTTTATGTTTGTTGAATTCCAAGTAGATTGCACTGAATTTAGGGAAGTTAAGAGTAGCTGTATCCTTTAGTTCCAACTAAATGACAAAAGGGCTAAAAGTGTTCAGCGAATTTTAACTAAAACAACAGAGTAATTATTTTGAGTATCTTTTAATATCTATATCTATAATATTTATATCTATATGTAAATACCTTTAAAAAAATAATTTAAACTTTTTGCCCTTCATTAAAACACTTTGCAAAAGATAAAATCATCTTTTCACATTTTTTCTTAATTTATTATCAATTAATTATTATATTAAAATCTTTATTTGATTTAGGTAAGAAATCATAATATTTAATGATTCTAAATCAATAAGAATTTTACGTTAAATAAAAATAAATTTACGTAGTTGTATGTAAGGAAATATTTTGGAACATTCCTCTCTCTTTTATATTTTCCACCTAATACATGCACGAAGAATACTTTTAATATGGTAATACCATGTTGCGATTTGATTTCATTCAAAAAAAAAAAAATACAAAGCAAACTATAAATAGAACAATAATTCTTTAGTCTCAATCACGTAGAAAATTGATCGTTTATGTTTTTTTCCTTCAAAGAAGTTAATATATTTTTCTTGCAATTCTCTATTCTTATTCTTTTCTTAGCTAAACTAATGAATTTTTTTCCTTGTTTTGTCTTTAAAATTTTATATATTTTGTTGCACTTTTCTATTTTTTCCTCTCCTTTTCTAACGTGTGATCTCTCCTTTTAATAATTTCTCGTGTTTTCTTTTTCAAGATCGAAAAATTCGATGAAACAAACATGTTGCTACCAAATAAAGTAGCTGAAAAAAATCACAGGTTTATATATTATTTATTGTTGTAACATTGTGATTGTTTGTTAATTTCTGATTTTGACAACTACTATTTCCCAAATATATATATATATATATATATATATATATATATATATATATAACCTATAATTTATATCTATAATAAATTAAAAGTGTGAAGACCCTTAAAAAAGTTATTTGAACTTTTTGTCCATCATTAAAAGTCTTTACTTTACACAAAATCATCTTTTTACTAATTTTTTAAATTTAATAATTTAAAATTAACTAAGAATGTAAGAAAAAGAAAAATTTGAGTAACAAAAGAATGAAAATTAAACAAATAAAAGAAAAGAAAGAATAATTAAATTAGAAGAAGAAAAATCATATGAGAAAGAAATAAAAAAAGAACACAGGAAAGGTAAACAATATAAAATTTTGCATAATTTTCCTTATTTAAACCATAAAATTTTATTTTAAAAATTAAGCAGTCTTAAAATATATGATAAGAAAAAAATATAGAGCAAAAATATTAGGAGATAATAATTAAGGAATCCTAAAATATATGGTAAAAAAAATTAAATAAGGATTATCATAAAAAAATACTATGTAAACTTGGAAAAGAATAAAAAGTTGATTAAAAAATTCACGCGTGCAATATTTTACAATTTTATTTCATCTAGAATTCTTAGTTCATGTATATTTATTACGTGTTTTTGATGAACATACTTTCTTTTGGGTTTTAGGTTGTTCTTGTTGTTTGATTTAGAATTTTTTTTTTCTGAAAATCAGATTATAATATTTAATTTATTTCGTATCGATTTTGTAGGTATTTGAAGACGAGTGGTGATGATAATATCAACATGATCGATGAACAAAGTTTTTTAAAGGTAAATTGATATTTGATACCTTATTTTGTTCAATCAATGTTGTGTATAAAAAAATGCTTTTGTTGGATTGAAGATAAAGAATTTTCGACATATGGTTAAGAGTGGAAGGGCTTCATTTATTCCACCACCATTTGATTTGAGACTTATGAATTTATCAACATGATTCGAAGACTCAATTTCAAATTTGATAAGTGTTTTGAAGTCCTACATACGATACAGGCTAAGATAAATAAATATCTTATTAAGTTCATTCTCGAAAGAGAAAGAATTTTCTCTTTCTATAGATTAGTATTTTGATAAACTTCAGAAGTAATATTGTTCAACATATTTACGTTTATATTTATGTCTTCATATCTAACAACTTTTACCATATTTTCAACAATCAAACTATGATAAACAAGTTTCATAAGGAAGTGGTAGTAGCTATAATTGGGAGCTAGGTTTATCACAACTGGAGACACAAAAGGACTTATGTATAGATTAGTATTTTGATAAACTTCAGAAGTAATATTATTCCTCTAGAACTGGCAATAGGTTGAAAGATATTATATTTTATATCTTAACACTAGGCAATACATTGGAAAATATTAAATTAAGGATTTGTCACTTTTTGTTAGCCACAAGAAATTTGAGGTGTAAATGTATGTAGAGCAAGAAAGATAACACCATTAAACATTTTAAGTTCCATAATGTACCAATACTGAAAGGCTAAACTTTCATTACTTAATTTCAGCACCAATTACATCACATATTATTAGTTATACATGCTACAAATAACTAATAATTGTGGTTTACCAAAAAAATAATAGTGAAAATACTTTCTTTATTTAATTATTTTTATTTGTCATGCTTCGTTTTACTAGAGTAAATTTAACTAATTTTCGAAGCTAAATTTAAGTAGATTAGGTCATGATACAGTTTGACTCTCAAGATGCAAAATTTAACAAGTAAAAGTGAACAGAGAGAGTTATTTTTGAATTATTTATTTTTTATTTTAGTTAAAATATTATATTTATTTTATTGCTAATAATTATAACTTCAAATCACTTCTCAGAGATTCTTCACACTTTAATATAATAATATAAACATAACATATATTTTATTGTAAGTACGTACATATTTTACCACCAGAAGTTTCAAGTGGTTAGTGGATCCTGACTTTTGCATTTGTTATGAACTATATTTGTAATATGATTCTTGTTTCTTATATTTAAAATTTTGTTATTTTTGAAGTTATAAATCTTTGATTTTTGAGTATCTTTGAATATAGTTTTAAAACAAGTGAGAGATAATGAGTGACTCTAAAATAAAAACCACTAAAGATGTTGAGTAAATTACCTGAATAGTCACCCATGTTTGAAAAATTACCTGTAAATATCACTTTTGTTTTATTTAGGACAAGAATATCATTCAACTTTTCTTGTTTTTCTTAAAATATACTCACACCTCAAAATCTTTCTCTCTTCTACTTGAAATATCATGTCATTAAACTTTCATTTTTTTTTTTTATAAATGTATAACTTATCAAACTTATTTAACTAAAGGTTTATCCTAATTCTTTTTTTTTTTAAATACACATGAAATATTAATCATTAAAGATTAATTTAATTACACCAAAAGCTTAGTTTATTTTATTTGATATGTACTCTTCAAAATTTCTTTTACTTAATTATTTATTTCACCACATAATAATAGGTTTAAAATACAAGTACTTATATGAATTGGTACAATAATTATTTTTGTCGTTTATTTTATTTACTAAAAATTCTTAAAACGTAAAGGAAATAAAATGATTAATTTCATATTTTAGACCTTAAGTTTGTTATTTATATGAGAATAAGAGAATAATATCCCCTTTTTTGAAGGAAAGAAAAATTATGTAGTCTTGAAACAAATAATTTTTTGTAAGAAATATTAACAAAATGATACCTTCTTCAGTACTATTACAAATGGATTTTAAAAATATTACTCAATCAATTATTCTTTATTTTTGATGTATTTAGAATGAATTACGTATATAAATTAGCATTTAATTGTATAATAAAATAAAATATAACTATAATGATCACAAAAAAAAAAAATTAAAGAAACTAAATTAAAAATAATATATTTTTTTATAAATTCTTATGTCTTATTTTATGAATTTACTTGATTTATTTATGGACAATAACTTGTAAAAATTTGGAAGAAAAAAAAATCAGCTTTTATCTTTATATTTATCAAAAATTATCTTGCATAAAAATTTGCAATTAATCTATGTCCAAATTAAAATTTTCAGGTAATAATACATATTAATTTTTTTTTTTATTGAATTTTGTTTGGCAACAAAATATACCGTAGGTTTGCCATCAATGTTTTTAAATAATAAATTATATTCTTTTACTCTCTATTACTCTATATTTGAAGGTAATATAATATCTTTGGAAAATATTAATCCAAAAATTCTTTTGTATAATCAAAAAAAATGAATTTTATTCTTTTATTTTCATATAAATAACAAATTTAATATCTAAAATATATGAAATCTGTCGTTTTTTATTACTTTTACATTTTAAGAATCTTTAATATATAAAATAAATAACAAAAAAGAATTAAATGAGTACCAAATTTTATAAGTACTTGAGTTTTAAATATTATTAAGTGGTGAAATAAATAAGTAAATAAAAGAAACTTTGAAAAGTACATATCAAATAAAACAATTCAAGCTTTTGTGTAATTAAATTAATCTTCAATGATTAATATATCATGTGTAATTAAAAAAAAAAGAATTAGGATAAAACTTTAGTTAAATAAGTTTGATAAGTTAACTAGATCTATTTATATAAAAAAATAAAAATTAATGACATTACATTTCAAGTAGAAGAGAGAAGGTTTTTAAGGTGTTAAAAATATTTTAAGGAAAATAAAAAGAGTTAGGTGATATTCTTGTTCTAAATGAAATAAAAATAATATTTGTAGGCATTTTTTCAAATATGAGTGACCATCTAGGAAATTTACTCAAAGATGTTAGGTTAGAAGGTTACCTGTATATTGCTAATGAAGTGGCCCTATTACTATATATCAACAACTTCACTAGTGAACAACCATTTTTCCTGCATCTAGCACGAATTACACTAAATTAAAGCAGTTGCCAGAAGCAACAGTAATTAAATTTTATGAGAAAGGAAAACAAATAGGAAAATAAAAGGGAAAAGGACATTGTATAGGAAAATATAATTTATGTTTCCAGTATTACAAAAAATTCCAACTCCCTAAACATATTACAAAAATCTCAACTTATACACAGAATACTATGTATATGTCGTATGTTATGTATATTAATAGGGAGAGAGAGTAAAGTAATTTAAAAAGTGGTAGAGAGTATAATTACTCCCAAAAGGGTTGATATTTATGTTATTTATACTTTAAAAAAATAATAACCCAAATTTGAACATATGGACATATGATGTCTAGTCAGCAAAAGAAATATCACTTTATGGCCATTTGACATCTTTAGCCCTTCCCTTTGTCCATTGAGCCATTTCGGCCCTTCCTTTGGCCGTTCGGCTCTTTACTCCTTTTTATTTTGTTACAAAATTTTTAACTGAAAAATATTTTATATTTTTTATTATAAAAAAATAATAATTAAATATAATTATATAAAAACTGTATAATTGTTATATAAATATGTATCTATATAAGATATATGTATAGAAATTATATAGTTCTATAATATATATATATATATGTGTGTGTATAGAAATTTATAGTTGGTGTATAAAATACACATTCGAATAATAATTACAGCTAAAGGTTGTATAGAATGTGTATAAAAGCTATATAATTATTATATAAATTGTGTATAGAAACTAGATATATATATATATATATATATATATATATATATATATATATATATAAAGTGTATAGAAAATATATCATTTTTGTATAAAATCTGTATATGTATAAAATGTGCATAGAAATTATATAATTATTGTATAAAATGTGTATAAAATTATATAAATTTTGTATAAAATGTGTATAGAAACTATATACATAAGGCGTATAGAAACTATATTATTGTTGTATAAAATCTGTATATGTATAAAATGTGTATAGGAATTGTGTAATAATTGTATAAAACATGTATTTATATAAGTATCAATATGATATAGGGGGTGTATCAATATGGTTATAGGGTTTGTATCGATATGGTGTAATGATTGTATCAATATGGTATAGTATATGATACTTTTTGTCTATGATGTGTGTAGTACATGATGTACGTAGAAACTATATCACTGTTGTGTAAAAATATTTATATCACTATTATATTATGTTGTATATATGTAGACATGTATTCTATTGTTCTACAATAATACAATTAAGAAAATATTTTTTTTTTTAAACAAAGAGCTGCAAAAAAAAATCCTAGCCTGAAACCTCAAAACACACCCAATTTCAAACAAAATTCAATTTCAATTGGAGTTGTTGTTGTTGTTTGCATGAATGAGTAAATGAAAAAAAAATTAATTGGTGTTCATGATTAATTGGAGAAGAAAGTCAATTGTAGGTGCACGTTCATGATGATGTTTACTAAAATTAAAAACTACTAGAAAGTTTTTGTTTTTTTTTTTAAAAGGGAGCAGCGAGTTAAAAATACAAAATCATCAATATTAAAAGAAAAAAGAAGGAAAAATCAAAGAAGGTTGCGCAAACTAACAAAATGGCTAAGAAATAAAATTTGAATTCAAGAGCTATTTTGGTGAAAATACTGTGGCCCGACAGACCATTTTTATCCTTCTCCCAAAAAAAAGGAAAACTAGCACAAATATTTTTTTTATAGCACAACCATCAATATTGTGCTGAGAGAAAATGCATATGGTAAGTCAGTCATATGTTAATCATAGAAGGGATCTGTGACTACCTTGCAGTCTTGCTAATACTGTCTGTCTGACACTTGCGTTAATTGGTTTCGCCAAAAAATCTCACATTAAAAATTGAATAAGATAAAAAAAAAATCTATATATTAATCAGTGGTTAGAGACCTTTAATTTTAAGGAAAATCACATGAATTTAATTTTAATAAAATAAGGTCACATCATATTAAATTTATTTGATCTAGCTTAACAAACTTTTAAAGGGAGCTGACGATTCAGTAGAAAGATAATGAAGATAGTATAGAGTAGTTTTCATGTTGTAGTATACATAGAGTTGAAAATAAGGCCAAAAGATGAGTAAGGATTAATATTTGTAAGCTTCATTATTTTGTATGTACAGTTTGTAAGTTTTATTGTTTTGTATGTTCGCACTTCGCAGCATTAAAGACATTCTTCATGTGCTCCCATAAATTGTAATTCAAGGGTACAGTAGCATCATATCAAGGTGTATTTTTGCATAGGCGATATAGAATCCACAATTTGTTCCGAGTACTTGGTTAACAAGGAACTATGTTCTTTCATCATTCAAAGTGCGATAAAACTCTTTCTTAATTTAGACTATTTCTGAGGTGAATGGCCCTATCCTAGCGTCAAACTCTCTCCAGACATTTCTCAGCCTCTTATTAGATATTATAACACTTAGATCCTCTCTAAAAGACTCCTGCTCTGTGATGCTACTCCAGTTCCATTGATTAGAAAAGAAGGAAAATCGGGATTGACACATAGGAAAGGACAACGTTGACATTGCTTCACTAACGAAATATTTACCCTAAACCTATTTGGTGCAGCTCGAAATTAATTGCACCAAATTGTTCAATGATATATCCATATAAATTTATTAAAAGATGAAATTATAAAATTTATAAATTTATAAAACTCTTACGTCATAACAACTTCTTGAGTGTTGAATAGAAAAAGATAAAAATTTATAAAAAAACTGAAATTTGTTATGAAATATAAAAGCAAGAACAAGAATCGAGGAAAATTCAAATTCATACTTGAATCCCACTAGCTCACCGAAAACTAGGCCTTTCATCCCTGTTTTTCTAATCGGACTTAGAGGGAGGTGCATTCACTGATTTAGGCTTTTTAGTCGGATTCTCTAAGGCTTGAAATGGAGTGACTAGATTGATTTCTTTCCTTATGTGGGTTTGAATCACTTTCGTAGTCTCTCATTCAATTCATCCCTGCCCTATCATAGGAATTGCATAGAAAAAGGAGTCCCATACCCTTCTAATCGGAGAAGGTGCATTTCCTTCAACCTTTATGCTTTTCAACTTGAACAACTTTTTCACAGCAAGGAATTCTTTTTTTGTTGGGAGGGTGGATCCTATAAGAAAACTTGCCCCTTTTGGTCGGAATGCCTATCAATCTTGGTGGTCTCATAGTACACGTCTCTTATTATCAGCCTTCGAATACTTTCGGGCTTCCCTTAGCCTTTAGGTGGATTCAGTCTCTCCATCCTAAAAAGAGAAATAGTCAAGTGAAAGAAGACCACTTCGGAGTCGCTCACAGAAGAAGAGAATAAATAAAGAGATAAGAGGGAGACTTCTTTATTTTCCTTGATGGTTGAGAGGTCATCAGAATAAGGATACAATGAACAAAACCTCTCTATTTATAGGGGAAAATACTCCTAGTTTCTGACTAAAAGACAGATACTTCAAATCATGATAGATATCAACTAGATCCTGATAGACATTCACTATAATGTAAATACATTTATAACACTCCCTCTTGAATGTCTAATTGATAGATAATGTGCTTCGTTAAAACCTTACTAGAAAAAACCCAGTGGAAAAAAATCTAGTAAAAAAAAAAGAGTACACATCTCTAACAATACACATATAAGCTGCCTCATTAAAACCTTATAAGGAAAACTCAGTGGGACAAAACCTCGTAACGAAAAAAGAGTACAACGCGTATTAAATCCCCCTAATGAGAACATCCTTGAGCCTTTGCATTCCGATCTCATGCACCATCTTCTTGAAAGTTGCAGTAGGAGGAGACTTGGTGAATAAGTTAGTCATATTGTCACTTGAACGAATCTGTTGCACGTTAATATCACCATTTTTTTGTAGCTCATATATGTAGAAAAGCTTTGATGAAGTGTGCTTCGTTCTATCTCCTTTTATGAATCTTTCATTAAAATGTGTTATGCATGCTGCATTATCTCTGTATAAAATTGTGGGTATATTGTCACATTTCAAACCACATTTTTCTTGAATGAGATGTATCATGAACCTCAACCAGGGGAGGACCTACGTTGAAATTTGGGGTGCTCCGGGACCCACTAAACTCGATACAGAATAGGTATAATTACATAGAAAATATATAAAAATAGATATAAAACACATAAAAGCATCCACTATAACAAAAATTTGGTTGGGTGCATTGGCATTTAGTTTGATCTTAAGGTGCTTCATTGGATGGAGGCCCTAGGTTCGAACCTCAGTAAGGTGATTTTTTTACCTTTTTTAGTTTTAAAATTTTTAAGCACCTAATATGCTTAAATCCTGGGTACGCCACTGACTTCAACCATACACATTCTCGGCTAGCTTTATGAATAGCTATTATCCCATCATGGTTCAACGAAATGGCTAGATAGAATGCTTTGTATAACTCCAAGATATGACAGTGTCCCCACATGTTAACACATTGCATGTTTGAGATAGAAAATTTATGCGGGTTAAATAAATACCCAACATCAAGATAATCAACAAGATCGGGACTGCAAGTTTAGAATAAAATAAGTTTATGTCTTTTATCCCATTTTGATGTCTCCTAATAGTAGCAGAAATATACTTTGCTAACAAATTAACTAAAAAGGCTATATCAGGCTTTGTAGTATTTGCAAGATACATTAATGTTATGCACCAAATGCATTAAGATATGATATTTCATCTATCTCATTTCAACAAATAATTTATTGCTTTCGAAAACTCTCCAAGAGTTTCAATAATATTCAAATCATCAATTTATCCCTTATAAGGTTAATAAACAAGTTTCCCAGAAACTTTATATGCTCCAGGCATTTTGAATCCTTTAGGAATTTTCATATGAATTTTTGTTAAGTGACAATATCAATATATGTGACATCTTCAAGTGTCTGGACTGTAAATCAAATAAGTGTTATGCTTACCAAGATGCATCCTTTCATGTCACTTGATAAATATTTCTACGTCGGTATACTTAAATAATGTAGAATTCAAATCCTCGTAGTTTTTTTACAATATTGGGCCAATATTGTGTATCAAAGATATTATCGATAATATATCGTTTTTCATCGGTTCACAGTGTGACATAACATTTTGAGATCTCATCACTTCATTAGTTTCAGGTACCTGAACCTTTAATAAGGTTTCATGAAGTGTTATGTCGTAGGCTCTTCAAGAGCACATTGCCTTCTTATTATGATTATTTGCTCCTTATCCTTTTCAAGGATTATTTCATTTAGAATTGATTGGTCTACCATGTTTCATACATGCGTAGACTTTGTCCTTTATGGACACAAAATAGGAGCACTTGCAGCTTAAATATGAGATGCTTTTGGCATTTGACTTGAGTTATCTTTTAAATGAGGATCTGATGATAATTTCTAATATATTTCATAGCTGCTTATAATCTCCCCCTTATGTTAGGAAAACTAACATACATCCTCCATCTTCTTCGAGGAATCCATCTTTATGCATCATGGTATTTTCATTAATCATATACCGCACATCAAAATTATTAGATGGAATAGTTGATTCCTGACCTTGAACCAATTGAGAGGGAAGAAATGATCATAATTTATTGGTCTAATGCATACAAATGCTATTGTGTATAACATATCATATCATATCTTAGACCAACACATGAAGCTTTGTTCTCATTAGCAATGGTTTAGCTATTTATCGAAGGCATTCAATGCCAAACCATCATCATCAAGATGAATTGTCTTGATTACACAATCTGAAAATTATGATCTTATCTCAATTTTATCGAGCAAGTAACTTTATGAATGTCAGACTGCAGGTTGACAATAAATATACAAGTGATTCTTATATCGATTCATCTTAATAGATCACACGACAGGTGAACGGGCCCTTATTCACCTTTTATACTTTTTAGATTTTAAGGGATCTAATCCCAATATTAGTTGGTCCAACCAACTTAACATGAGAACAAGTGGCATAAACAATTCTTGAAGAATCTTCTAGTTCCTTAATACATGTCTAATACTCAATATGTACATCTTTAAGATATCACAATCGTTCATATCAACTTATGAACTCATTTATAGTAGTAAACACAAGCTTACCATGACATCTATTTTTTTTTTCTTTAGTAAATTTCAGATTTACTATTACATGAATAAATTTCACATTTACTACTTTAGAAGTAGATTTCAGAATAACTCTTATCAGTTATTCAACCTCTTTCGGAGGTGAGTTGTAATACCATCACAATTAAGTGCACGTTTGCATTAATAAGCTTCTCATTTCCCATAGGAATAGAATGTAACCGTGCCTTAAGCCTATCAAATTCTGATAGCATATAACCTCTTTCATGATATTGTTATCTCAGGAGTACATTAAGGCATACATATATTTCAAAGTATATCATATATTACTACCACACCACTTCAAGAATGGAGGATATTCAGTATCACAAGTTTCATGACTTTTCATCAAAAATGCATTATTTTGCATTAGCCATCATTATATCATCAATATGGTGCATTGAGTTTCAAACTCAAATTCTTATCCATATAAAGACATCTTAGGCATAAATCGATGGGACTTGAACCCAATATCTTACTTTTATGGTACATGAATTCATATTGTGCTTTTGGGAGGATAACCATCTTCAAGTGGTCAAATATTTCTTTTAGGTGATTCCACAAAACAAGTGGATCCTTAGTAGTAAGATACTCAATTTTTAGAATTTCGTCAAGATGATGATGCAAGAAAATCAAAGCCTTAGCATGATTTTTATTAGATGTTGTATTTTCTTTCTTTATGGTGTCTCCAAGACCCATAGCATCTAAGTTAATTTCATCATTCAAACCCATGAAAGGTAGTTCTTTCTCGAGACAACGAACCCAAATTTTGTAAGATTATTAATAACAATATGAAAATAAAGAAAATAATACCTTAGCCTTCAAATTTGAGACGGTAGAGTCTCGTGCTGATAATGTGTTATGAAATAGAAAAGCAAGAACAAGAAGAATAAATAGAGAGAGAAGAGGGAGACTTCTTTATTTCCCTTGATGGTTAACAGATCATCAGAATGAGGATAAAATGAACAAAGCCCCTCTATTTATAGAGAAAAATACTCCTAGTTTTTGACTAAAAGACAGATACTTCAAATCATGATAGATATCAACTAGATCTTGATAGATCTTATTAGATCTTGATAGATCTTATTTATATTCTTTATAGACATTTACTATAATGTAAATACATTTTTAATAAAATTAAATATATATAAATATTTACACATAATAAAATAATGACTTAGAATTATCTTTTCATTTTCATATGCTTGTGGTTTTTATTATAAATAACACAAAGCCTTTAGTTAGCCTCTCATAATAATCTCTCTCTATATAAAGGAGGCTTAATATGCTGATGTGACATACTTCTAAGGCCCCTATTCTTATTTTTCTTTTTTCTTAATTTTTTGATATTTTTTCTCTATTTACTTTCTATATTAAAATAATTAACAGTAATGGTTTTTAAATTAAAATTTCTTAACTATACATCCCCATATACTCTTCTTTATTTTTCACATCTTTATCATTTTTTAGAACTCAAAAGGTTGTGATTGTTTCGCTAAACAAGGAGAGTTATAAACATGTTGATGTGGCATACTTCTCTTTTTTTTTTTATTCTTTTTCATTGTTCTTTTCAATTTTTCCTTTTTTCTCATTTAATTATTGTGTTAAAAATAAAAAATCACTCACTTAATTCTCTCATTTGACATAGAATTAAATATGATGGTTAGAGTTAGTAGTTCTTATCTTAACTTACTCTAGCTCTCAGAGCACGTTAGTGAGATAACCTGCGCATTGTCAGAGATGGAGAGGTGACGACCTCGAAAAGATGCAAAGAAACAACAAAAAGCTGAAATTTGATGTAGGATCCTTACCATTTCTGAGCGAGCTGGAAATGGCTTGCGGCCAGTGAGTGGGGACAAGCTCAAAACCTCGATAAGAACTCCACAAACTACGTCGGCAACGATGATCAAATATGAGAAATCTCCACAAGAAAGGCAATGAGAGGTGCAATCTAAACTAAGTTACCTACCAAATGAGCAGAAAGCAAAATTCCAGCTCAATTAGGACTAGATCTATATAAATCCAATGAAATAGTACATGTTCTTGAGGTAGGGGAAAATATGAGAAAGCTCAATTTGTCAGAGAAGACAACTGAGAAACCATGGATTAATTTATTTTCTACCAATAAATTGGCCACTAGAGGTATGGATCTAACCTTCATTCCACCTACTGTTATTGATGGGGTGAAAGTGGTTGAAATCTCTACTGAAGATATAGCTAAAGAGGAGGCCAAATGGAAATCTGCTAGTTGTCATGACTCGAGTCGAGGCCCTGGCTGCGACAGGCATCCCGAACCATGAAGGCTCGAGAGACCCTTAACATGTAATCATAAGCATAACTCATATGATATAATTTTGGGAAAGATAAATTGAAAACACTGTAGTCCCAAAATCAAACTAAAAGCTTCATAAATTGTATTAAAAGGGAAAGCCTAAATCCAATCTAAAACCACTTACGAAGCCTCTACTAAACTGAAAATAATAGTCTGACTAGACCAGGACAAGACCTTCGATAGGACCATAACAACCATAAAAATGAAATAACACATGGGATGGATGTCTTCCGATGTAAGGGAGGCTCATCAATCTCTAAAAGTCTGAAAAATAATCTACCAGTTTGCAGGACCACGGGAATGGGCCTCAGAACCTGAATATAGGGGGTCAGTACTCAAAAATACTGGTATGTAGAATAATTCAAAAATAACATATTTTTTTATAACATAAGTAAGAGCATTTCAATAAACAATTTAGCATAAGGTCAATGAAAACACATAGGCATAATTTGATGAGCTTAAAAATATTTTCTTGTAATCATGACTCAACTCTTTATTCTACTTCTGAGCTAGATGGTACACCCTACAATTCTGTAATTTCATGGGATATATGGAATCTGCCCTTAACTCAACAGTCAAGACCTCAACCCAAGTTTTCTGCAAGGGCTGGAGTCTCTGCTTTCTATTATGACACAATGTCATTGACAACGTACAATCCCCTATGTTAGGGAAAAATAAAACCCGTATAAGCTAAACACAGTTTTGGGTAATGAATTATCTGAACTCGTGCCTTCTTCGGGTAACCATCTAACTCTCTTTAAACCTAATTTTAGACTCTTAAACTCAATACTCTCTTCTTATAAATAGTTCCTTTCTTATTCTGTTTAGGGAACATCATAACAGGGTATCGTCATACCCAGAATTGCAAGTCCTTCATTTCATAACACATTATAGTCCTGACCTTCTAATTTAAAAGACGTTAGTGACCATCCAAAAGATTTAAACATCACTTGAGAGTGCTTGTTTCAAAATACATGAAAAATTATGAAAACTACTCTCTTTTCAATATTTTATCATACGGTGGTCATATCTTCCATCAATCACATGCAAATTCTTTATTAGGAAATATGAAAATTTGTAAATCAGGAAAAACCTCTCTCATTCGTTAATAAAAAAATAACAATCCATAAAGATTAGCAAAATATTTAAACTCAAACTTTTAACTATTCGTGTAAACTATCTTCAAAATTGTTAAGACAATGGGTTTCATAACAAGAGAGGGAATTCCATAAATAATTTGTTCATATAACTTTTCATACTCATAACATCCATACATATGAGCATAATTCAAGTTTAGGAAAACCTCCCATGGTTTAAACAAGATTTCATCTTAAATCGGGGTTCCTAATGCATGCTCTCAAAACAATCTCAAATCTCATAATATGTGCGTACATATATACTTTAGATCTTGTAAAAACTTTAAAACTTACATCCATAAAATTTAGGATAGTTCCACATACCTTTTGATGGAAAAAAATTGAAGAGAACGTAGAGAAATTGGACCTCCGAAGCTTGAATTCCTTAACCCTAGGTAGTTTCTCCCCTTTGATTTAGGGAAGATGATTTGGGGATTTTAGAAGAGAAAATAATGTGTTTAAGGTTTAGTTTTCATCCAAACGGGGTTAGGAGTGGTTATGGGATAATAAAAGACCTTTATGCCTTTAAAATAAATCAAACGAAACACTTTTGATGCCCCAAATAGGCTATGTGTTGCATGGACAAAGAAAACCTTAAGGTTTGCATCGCATGGACATTGCACGGCTGAGGCAGTATGCTTTGGAGATTGCTGTGCGGTGCATGGCCATCGCATACCCTGGACAGTGTCTTATTCAAACACTCATAACTTTTGACTTCGAACTCGGATTGACAAATGCCCGTGGCATTAGAAAGAAGACTCGAAGAGCTTTAAGTTGATATATAGTAGGCCACATAACTCTCTATATACAAAGAGAAAAGGTCGCTGGAATTCGACCCATGCAAAATCATCAACTAAAAGTCAATTGATAGGAAAATGCTCAACTTAACTTTTGAGATAGGAGATTTTTACAACGTATATTCATCTACAAGGATGTTCCCACACTAAATAAATTTTATTCACTCTTATATTTAGATAGAAACCATTGGGTTTGGGTTTATAAATGTAGGAAAGATGGTTCAATGTTAGCTCAAAAGTGCGGGGTGTTACACTATTGTGGTGTATGTTGTGGGAATTAGTCCTTCTATAGGTGCTATGGAAAGGTTTATCCTAGCACAGGGGATCTTTACTAGTAAACCAGTGGTGTTATATCACACAGATGGATATTTTATTGTCAGATTTGTGAATGAGGATGAAAGGGGTGTAGTTCTATGCTCCAGACCACACTATTTACTCAAAAGACCAGTCATTATTAAGCTTTGGACAATGGAGTTCAACTTCAGTAAGGAAATCCTAATTACTATTTCTTTATGGATTAAGCCACCTAACCCGTCCTTGAATTGTTGGAATACTGTAGTGCTAAGTAAAATAGAAAGTACCTTCGAAAAACCTTTGTATGAATAAGAGTGTGCAAATTAGGCTAGCAGGATATCATTTGCTCATATTTTGGCAGATGTAGATATCACCATACCACTCCCCAGAGCTATAAAAAATCAGGATCCTAAAGGTAGGCTCATAAAGCAGCAAATCTGGTATGATTAGAAACCTCTATATTGTGACAAATATTTATAGGTAGGGCACACCTGTAAAATAAACCCTCCATCAATGAAGAATCAAGGACCTACAAAGACACAAAGACAAAAATAGAAGAAGGAATGGAAGATCAAAGAGGAATTAGAGAAAAAAATACTCAATCATAAGTCCAAGGCAATGAACTAAACTAAGGAACAAAGAGAAGCTGCAATCAATACAATAAAAGAATGGCAAACTATCCAGGCTACTTCAGCTGGAAAGAGTCCAGTTAACATTCCAGATACATTTTCAAGGCCAAGCTGTAGTAATTCCTTTGAAATTGGATAAGGATGTGCCACACCCCCTTTTACCCAAAAAAGATTCATTTTAAGTTTGAAAAGGGTTTTATTATTAAGTGACAAAAGAAAATAATTTATTTCGAAAAGGACCTTTAACAATCAAAATTCAGAGTTTCCACTTGTCATAAATCAGGTGTGCCAAGTCAGCTTTCTCAAAATAATTGTTGACTCTTTCAAAACTGATCCATGAACAGAGATTTTGGTTAAGGAATTCTGTTGACCGAGAGGAAGGTATTAGACATCCCTCGATCCCGTGGTTTAACCATGGTCACTTCATGAACTATATCGACTAGCACGATACTATGAAATGTATAAACCTCAATAAAACACGCACAAAACAAAATAAACAAACATACAAAAATATAGTGTCCAGTCCAATTATTACTGTCTGAAATAAAAAGTTCTGAAATATAAACGTACACTAACCTATACTAATCCTAACTATGCTCTACCTTATGTCTTGGGCCTTGATCACGAACATCCCTCGCGTACATGATACTTTGAGCATTCCCCGATGAATAAGTACAATGTGACCTCGGGATATTTCATTTTGATGAAGTGCGATACAAAGGTATCGAAATCACTCAACATAGACATTACGCATTTGATGGTATAGAATCCTACAAGTTGTCTATCCTAAGACCTACAATTTTCCTATTGATTCTCGGCCTAAAACATGATACTACCGAGTTAGACAGAATTAACATCTATTTTAAATCCAACAACAATAGAGGACTCAAAGCACAATAATATTCACTTTTATAATTCCCATCCCAATTTTATTTACCCAAACGGGTTTGCATTATTTAATTAACCTATTCAAGTGACCAATTAATCAACATTAATGATCCAAACAACACTAAATCAAATAAAGCAAGATCCACACATTATCAATTCTCCGCAAAAAGTATTAAAATTTAAAATTAATCAAGAAAGGAATGAGAAATGAACCTTAATGTCTCTTTCAATCAAGTATTATTCGATTAAACGAGATCAAGTCCACGCCAAGAACCTTGATTCAAACCAAATCACCGATTTCAACCCCAAACTCAGTTTTATCCAACTCGATTATTTTTCCTATGCATTTTGGCACCGAGATTGACTGGTCGTGATTTTTGCAGCGGTGTCTCGCTATGTCGTAGCTTTGAAGGACCCCAGAAACCAACAATATGATGTTTCCCAGTGAGATTTTGCTGGATCAACTGAAACAAATAAGGATTCGGGAATTTTTGGCCTGCGGGTGGTCGGATTCGATGGGGGATGTCAATTCCAGCGATGTTCCCTGACAAGAATTGACCATAACAGTAACATCAGGTGTGTTCCGATAGCTAATTTGGCGGATTTCTGATGAGAACTCACAAAAAATAGTCACGCGCTTGTTCATTCTTTCCCTCTCTCTCTCGATCTCCCTTTTTCTCGCGTCTCTCTCTCATCACTCTTCTCTTTCTCTATTTTCTCCCTTATTCGCCACTTTTCTCCTTGTTTTTTTTTTCTCATTTTGTGTTTGTGTGTAGTGTGTGTAAATTATGTGTTTTGTTTGTATTCAGAGTGTAGTGCGTATATGGGTATTGTATTATAATATTGTTGAAAAGTAAAATAAAACATATGGGGTATGGTATGTGAGGGTAGGGGTGAGGGATAGGAGTAGAGGGTGGGGTAGGAAGTTGTTATTTTTGTTAGGGTGAGGTGGTTATATTTGATTGATGGGGTGTTAGTTTGTTAAGAATTTTGTTATTTTTGTCTTTTTGTGGAAGAATAATCACATGGGGTAAGGTACATGGTTGGTAAGGTAGGGTAAATAAGTAAATTCAACTTTCGAAAGGAATAAAATTACGTGTCTACAGAAAGTAGTGGTGTGGATGTGGAGGATTTCTTTCCACATACACTTCCCCTTCAAGTATGTTAGTCACATGGAATGTAAGGGGGCTTTAACTAAGTGGTGAAACAGAAGAAAATAAAGATCTTTTTGAGAAAGAATAAAGTTTCTGTTATTGCAATTAGTGAACATAGAGTTCAAAATAATATAGATGATAGATTACTTAATAAGTTGTTGCCTAGGTGGAGATGGTCTATAAATGCTTCTACAAATATAAGAGGAAGGTTATGGGTTATCTGGGATCCTAATGAGGTAGTTTTTCAACAAGTAGAGATTTCAACTTAGCATATCCATGGAGAGGTTTACAACCTAGAGATTGAAAGGAAAATTCAGTTTACTATAATATATGGGTTGTACACAATTGAAACAAGAACACCACTGTGGTGTACCTTAAAAAAGTTAGACACAAACATCAGGGAGCCATGGCTTATCATGGGATATTCCAATTCTATATTATCCTTGGAATATATATAGGTTGGTAGTCAAGTTCAAGAGTATAAAACAAGAGATTTCAAGAAGCTTAATGAAAGACTGTCATTTATTAGAACTTCCAGTTGTAGGGAGATCTTATACATGGACCAATGGACATGTTTACAATAGGATTAACAATGCCATAGTCAATACCCCATGGCTGGTAGCAATGCCTGCAGTGCAAGTACTAGCAATGGACTCTATGTTTTTATACCATTCACCTCTAAGCATTAACCTAGAAGAGCAAACATATGTAAGGAAGAATCCTTTTAAATTCTATAACTGTCTAGCATAACATTCTGAATTTCAAACAAGAGTTAATACAAATTGAATGATCAAAGGTTCCGGAATGAAGGGCATTTGGAAAACCTGAAAAGCATGAGATATGAAATACAACTGTTGAATAAAAATGAGTACCTGAATGTTACTACAAGGGCGCAAAATCTTAGAACAGAGCTCCTGGCTAAGCAAAGTCTTATGAGACAAGCTCCTGTATCCTATGATCTTGTAAAATAAGAGAAGGAACTTAGGTTTCAACATAACAAATGGAGCTTGATTGAAAAGAGTATATATAGGAAAAAGTCTGGGGTCCAATGGCTTAAGCTGGGTGATTCTAATATATCCGATTTCTTTGAAAGTATAAAAGGGAGAAGGAGCCAAAATCAAATTAAAATATTGCAGGTAGAGAATGGTTCTATAGTAAGAGATACAAAAGAGATTACAAGAGAGTTATGGGCTTTCATAAAGATTTTCTAGGAAAAGCCACTATATTCCTAGGAATTATACACCCTGAAGCGATCAAGGATGGACCGACAACTCCAACTTATTCAACCTTTTACTGCTGTAGATTTCACTAATGCACTATAAGATATTGATGATAATAAAGACCCATCGGGGGGGGGGGTGATGGTTTCAACTCCTATTTTATCAAATGAGTTTGGCCAATTAGTAGAGGAGAGGTAATAAATATTGTGTTGGATTTCTTTGAAATTGGAGAAATGTATAAGCCTATTAATACTACCTCTGTGACCCTGATTCCACAGATTCAACACCCTAGTTTTATCAAGCAATATAGACCTATATCTTGTTTCTCTACACTTTACAAAATCATTTCCAAAATGCTAACTCATAAACTGAAACATGTAATGGACTACCTAGTGGATGCTAGTCAGACTGTCTTTGTTCCTAGTAGAATATTGACTGATAATGTGCTACTTAGTCATGAACTGGTGAAGGGATATGAAAGGAAAGGCATTTTACCTAGATGCATGATCAAGATAGACATGCAAAAGGAACATTAATCTCTGAAATGGCCTTTCTTAGAGGAGGTGTTGCTTAGTTTGAACTTTCTAGGAAGAGTTGTGCAATGACTGATGTGTTGTGTGAAGACTGTGTCTTATTCCATTATTATGAATAGAGTACCATTAACCCCATTTAAATCTAAAAGAGGAGTAAGACAAGGAGATCCGTTGTAACCATACCTATTAATTCTGAGTGTGGATTATATGACTAGATTGCTGAAAACACATAGAAGACAACCTGATTTTAATTTTCATCCAAGGAGTCAAAAGCTGAACATAATTTAGACAAGCTTTGTAGATGATCTTTTTCTATTTTGTGGACGGGATGAAATATTTGCTTGTTTTCTATATGAGTGTTTCAAGAAATTTTCTGCAGTCTCAGGTTTGATAGCAAATCAAGCAAAAAGCAGCATATACTTTGGTGGGGTTGCAGTTAATACTCATCAAGTAATCCTGCCCAAACTAGGCTTCTCACTTGGCTAACTTCTATTTAGGTACCTAGGGGTACCTTTGAGCACAAAGAAATTATCAATGGCCAATGTCAGCCTTTGATAGATAAAATGACTGGAAAAATAACTAGTTGGACAGTACAATTTTCTTTCTTACATAGGAAGACTGCAACTGATCATTAGTGTTCTAACTGACATTCAATCTTTCTAGTCCCAAATCTTCCATATCCCTAAGAATGTATAAAGCAAGTGGAAGCAACGTGTAGAAAATTCTTATGGAATTGAGACATTCAATCAAAAGGAAAAACAATCATTGCTTAGGATGTATTATGTAGACCAAAATCAACAGGTGGCCTTAACATAACCGATCTTAACCTGTGGAACAAAGCAGCCATTCTAAAATATCTATAGAACTTGAACTAAAAATAGGACAGGCTTTGGGTTAGATGAGACCATATATATTACTTGAAGGGTAGAAAACCTTGGGATGTAGTAATAAACCAGGCATCCTGGATAATTTAGACAATCATGGCAGCAGGAAAGTAGTTATAAGAACCAGGACTAGATGTTGAAGCAATTATGACAGCTGAATCTTTCTCTATTAAGAGCATGTATACTCAACTTAGGGGTCAGTACCCTAATATGGAATGAAAAAAACTTATTTGTAACAATCAAGAAAATAACAAATGGAAATTCATCTTGTTTCTATCAATTAATGGGAGATTGTCTACTAAGGACAGATTGGATAAATGGGGCATTCATACAAACTTGGTCTGCGCACTATGTGAGGAAGCACCTGAGAGTTACCATCATTTGTTTTTCACCTTTCTTGTGTCCACAAGTGTATGAAAGAAAGTTTTGGCATGAAAAGTCACACAGAAGCAACTTGGGGTGGAATGAAGAATAAGTTGGGCTATAACACATGTAAAAGCTAAGAGTACAACAACTGAAATCTTGAGAATTAGTTTGGCATCCATTTTCTATCATTTATGGATGGAAAAAAACTATAGAACCTTCCAACTACAAAAGAGGACGTATGGAGTGCTTTTGAGGATGATAGTCCAGGTAAAATATTGTAGAGCTAGTTTGTACCCTAGACTAACAGGCAACATACTTAACTATAACTTTTATTCTTGATCTGTTTTAGATGTTGCTAGAATTTCCTTTGATGAATTGTACAGTTTGAGTTTGGGACTATTCTAACCCAAACTCACATCTTGATCTTATTGTTATATGTGGTAATAGAATCTACTTACCAAAATATGATGGTTATGTTGCAACCTTTCAAAGTCCTTTATGAAGAAAAATTACACAATCATCTTGCCTCAATGATCAAAATTCTTATTTATATATTTTCTTAAATTTTTGTCATTTTAAATATTTTCTTGTGTGATATTTACAAAAATCCAAAAGTCACTTACAACTCCTCTCTTTCCGTATATTTCTTCTGCTATTCTCCCTTCATTGCACGGAAGAACCCAAAAATAACGTAACGTTATAAATCTTTAATGACAATTGTAGCTCCTTTAATTATTTTCACATTAATGGAGTAGTGACCTTTCAACATTTTTTTCGCTGCATATTCTTTTTGAGTGAATATAAAGGTAGAAGCAGAAATACAAAAAGTTAACGTGTAGCATCCGTTGATAGCGAAGTTCTAACTTTCAAGTCATATATATGTAGGCGATCAATCGAGAAGAAGAAAATTTACTAAAGGGTGGAAGATTCACCGTGCGATGGTCATATCACATATGGATTCTGAAAGTATTATAAGTATAGCATCCAATAAGTTCGTATGATTTATAAATATATAGTCTATTTTCTTGTCACTTATTTTTTTTTAAATACAAGATCTATATCCTCTGAGAACAAAAGTCCAATGCTAAAATATTATAATTTGTGATTCAAGTCGTTTTCTAATGATTATTTAGTTTCTAATATAAATTTGCATTTTATTATATAATTTCTTAGCCACAATGCACAAGTATTGATAGGTTAAGTTTTTTTTTTTTTTTGTGTGTGTGTGTGGGTAAATAGTTTTAAAATGACATTTATGTATTTTTTACTTTTTACTTCTCCAATCTAATTTCTTAATTACATAGAATTTAAGTAAGTCTTGCTAGTATAATATGTAATATAGATATTGTCATTACATATTCTATCTTTTACTTGCCATTTGTCATTCATTTTTTCCCTTTTCGCTTAATTTGTTTAATTACTTATATTACCAAAGAAAACTTCATTTACGATTGATGTTAATTATGTTCTCAAAGACCACGTTCTGCCAAAAGAGTGCATCAGTTGAACTAATCAATTCTAATAACGATTGCAGTTTGAACGGTTATGCGATTTAAATTTCTTTAATATAAAATTTTATTGTCTTTATTTGCATTACTCTCGTAACTTTTGATGATCATAATTATAAAATAACTAATAGTTATATTCATGGCATTAATTGGTATTCCATGTTGTAGTCATAAACATAGAGACATTGTAAAACTTTGTACAAGTGATCACATTATCCTTTTAAGAAGTTATATTTTTGGTTCTTAATATATTCATAATTTAATTTGACTAAAAGAATGAGATGAAGGTTTTTAAATGGTGATCAGCTTATGGGAGTGGATGTTGACGATGGCTCGGAGGGTTGTGCATTCATTTATTATTTTTTCTTCCACTTTTTAATAATTAAGATTGTAAAAATGATGTTATATTATTTATTTATATGTTCTCTCCATGAATTATCTTTATTTTGTATTTTATATAAATTTCTAATTATCATAAGTTTATAATTCACGCGAAGCGCGGATATGTTCACTAGTAAAAAAACTAAAGATTAATTCTACCCAGTAAGATGTTAGTAATGTGTTTGCAATATATTATCATGGATATTGTTGTAAAAATTTATTTATTAATACGAAGATTTAAGTTATTTAATTAAATGTTCTATAACATTTTTGGTAAAAAGATAGATAGTTTTTCTTTATTTCTTTGTTATATAAAATTTGATACCTTTTACGATCTTCACTATTGTTTTAAGTAAAAATAAATTATAAAATTTGTCACTTAAATTTTTTAGGGGTTTAAAGTAAAAGTTTTACTAACTTCACTCTTGAGTCACCTCTGCGTGGCATAGTTAGATATCTCCGTTTCTAATTAAAGCTTTTCGATTTATATTTTGAGAAATTACATCAAATAATTTGAGTCAAAGGGAGTATGAAGGTACTAACACTTCCAATTAACGTTGCCATGTTTGTTGAGTTCCAAGTAGATTGCATTGAATTTGGGGAAATTGGAGTAATTGTATCCTTTAGTTACAACTAAATGTCAAAAGGGCTAAAAAAATGTTGGGTGAATTTTAACTAAAATAATAGAGTAATTATTTTTTTAAAAATGTAGTTTTAAAACAAGTGTGAAATAAGGGGCGACTCCAAAATAAAAACCACTAAAGATGTTAGGTCATATTATAAGGTTACCTGTATATTGCTAATGAAGTTGCCGTATTACTTACTATATATCAGCAACTTCAATAGTTAACAACCATTTCTCCTGCAAACTTTACTAGTTAACAACCATTCCTCCTGCATCTAGCACGTGTTACTCTAAATAAAAACATTTGTCACAAGCAACATTAATTAATTTTACGACAAAGGAAAAAGAAATCAGCACGAACATTTTTTCTTGACTATCATTTTTTGTGCTTAGAGGATATGTATTTGGTGAGTTGAGTCTTATATTGGTCATATAAAATAGTAACACATAACCATTAGACACGTAATAGTGATTATCTTTTGGTCTTGCTCATACTTACTGACCCCTTTTTTTATTGGCGTCTACAAAAAAGTCTCATATTAAAAGATGAATAAGATTAAAAAAAAACTATATATTGATTAATGATTTGAAGCTTTTTAAGGAAGTTAAAAAAATTTTGATGTGAAGAAAATAAGATTACATCATATTAAAATTGTCTATAAGCTGATTTGATCCAACAAACTAGGAAGATATAGCATAGAGTGCTTTCATGTTGCGGTACAAAAAGTATAAATAACATAAATCCTACCTTCTTGAAACTTAATTACTTTCTCTTTTTTTTTTTAAATTAAAATTTCTCTCTTCCGAACCTTATACATAAGTAGCCGACTATATACATTACATACATATACATAACTATGTTATGTCTACTGACTTAATATGACACTGTTAAAAAAGAAAACATTGGTTGTTCCTTTATTATGGGACGCAATTAACACAATTATTGTTAATTAAGAAAAGTAGATCATCTGTCTTTAGTAAGTTACGTAATTAACGCCGTCTTTATTAAATTGTGATTAATGAATCCTTAAATTGAGTAAAAGTATTTCAATTTCAAACAATTTGAAGTAGTTAAACAATATCATCAATCAACAACTTTTCATTTTGCTTGAATTTTTTTTCGAGAAGATGAATATTTACAGAAAGTATATCATATTTAAGGTTGATATCGACCATTGTGACTGAATTAGAGATTGAGGAATCTCGTATAAATAACACAAATCCAAGATATGTATAACTTATTGGGTGTAGATTTTTGTGTTAATGGAGAAATTTCTCCATTCTAGTGCTGCTATCCATGGTGAAGAAGAAAGAAAGAGAATCTTCTTGCTTGTTGCTTTTTTTTTTTGTGGATGTATACAATTAGTTTTTGTGTGTATAGTTCCTTCTCGTTGTTGTTTCTTCTTTATTAATGGTTGCTCACTCTCTTTATTATTACTGTTACTTGAATTTTGGTTTATATTCTCTCCCTAATGGCTGGTCTCTTTTTCTTGACTTTGTTTATGTATATCTATATCTTTATTTTTGTTCTTCCTTTGTATAAGGAGGAAAAAAAATTGTGGCTGAGATATGTATTTGCAAAATCATATACACAACTCTATTATGATGTATATGCTTGTTAGATCTTTTTTTTTTCAACACACTATATACATAACATGGACAATTTTTATTTTTGGACAATTTTTATTCAGGTACAATATATACATATTGTTCAGGAATAATATATTAGTCTTTATCTTGAGTCGGGGATCTATCGGAAACAACCTCTCTACTTCTTTGAAAGTAGCGGTATGGATTGCGTACATCTTACCCTCCCCAGACCCCACTTTGTGGGAATACACTGGGTTTGTTGTTGTTGTTGATCAGTATGTATATTAATGATTTAGCTATTGAAATTCAACAACATGATACATAAAATAGTTATGTATATTTAGTATTTTCTTATGAAGTCATACTATCTTTTATCAGTAGCCTATACGTTAAAAATTTATACAGAAAATACATTAAAGTCATTACTATGTATATTAATGATTTACCTGCTGAAGTTTAATAGCCTGATACATAGAGTGACTATATATATATATTTGTATTATCTTATGAAGTTATAATATCTTTTAGAGATAAGCATCCAGTACCTCCTCGAACTATGGTCAAAATTACTACGACACTCTCTAATTTCACTTAGATCATATTACCTCCTTAACTCAATTTAAGCGTATTTTTGTTACCCTTTTGTGTTGACATGACACCTTTATTATATAAACATGAGGCCCACATTAAAGGTGTCATGTCAGCTAAAAAAGTACCACATCAACTAAAAAAGGTAACAAAAATACATTAAAATTGATTTTTGGGGGGAGGGGGGGGGGGGGGGGGGTAATAGGACCATGTTGAAGTTGGAGTGTATTGTAGAAAATCTGGACATAGTTCAGGGGGTACTAGATGCTTTACTCTATCTTTTAATGATAACTTATACATTACAAATATTTTCTTAAAATGATTGTTAAGTACTCTAAATAATGCAGTATTCAGATACGATATTAGTGTTAAATATGTAATGTATCTGACTCAAATACAAATCATTTTATCAGAACATACTATTTATTTTATAATCATAAAATTAGCAAATATAAAATTTACATACGGACATAAGCCATAAACATAATAGAAGATAAAATACTTTATGTGAAAATATGTTATAATTATTTATCCAGAACTCAAAAAAAATATCTGCACCATATAAATACATAATATGTCTTTATCATTCATTTGAAAATAAAATTGCAACACAGTTTGTCATGATCCAATTCACGAGTCGTGATGGAACCTACTAAATCCACCAGTAGGTATACCAACACCGTAACCCGAAGCTAAGGCAATGAGTTACTTTGGTAAAAACGCCCGACAAGGACCACAATAGAAGAACACCACAACAAACAATGATGTTCCACAATAGACAGGCAACTGCGGGTACCAATTCCTACGACCTGATAATATTAGTACAAGATCATCTAGGTTCAACAATAGGAAACATAACTCAAAGTATAATAGTCTTATACATTCATCTCAAATAGAAAAGACTGAATAAAGATAGGAGGGAAATGAGAAACTTGAATTCCAAGAGCTCACCCTGTCTCCAGAAAATCAACATCGCATGATCTCAACTCAGTAGAGGTAATTCGTACTCCGGTCTACACCAAAAAGGTACATAAGTGTAGTATGAGTACCAAAATAATGGATACTCAGTAGGCATCATTGGCCGACTGAGCTAAATTATGATATAAATAAAGACAATAACTATAAGTCAAGGTACAAAATTAAACCTAAATTGTCTCCATCATCACTGTACAAAACAACTAGAATAATAATACAAAATCTCATATCAATACGTACCACGACCGTCATACAAAGTGATAATCAATTCGGAAGCGTAAAGTAACATGAATATATGAGTAAAATTGCATAAATATCAAGTTCAACACACATACAATCATTAAAACATAAAGTAAAAGAACTTACCACGACGTTCCATACCACTGGGAAGTACACCCAAAAGAACACAAGTAAAGAACTCATCACGGCGTCCCATACCACCAGAGAGTGCATCAATGGATCAATTCATCAACGTATCAAGATATATAAAAATACAAAAACAACTCACATTTATCACGATTTCCATAATTCCCGTCATGGTCACTTGCCGATACCCAAGACCATCATCAACTACCCCAATCCGAACCAACATATATCCATGTAATCATAACCATAGTTATATAGACGTTTAGACCTCTAACTCATTAATATACTCAATCTAGTCTATATTAACTAACCACCATTTATTATTAAGCTACTAGTTTACTAGTCATCAAAAGGCCTTCAATCGTTAGCCTAACCGATTTCTCACCTACTCTTTCTTCATGAAGTAACAACTAAATACGATTCATTAGATAGCCAACATTCACATCTACCCAAGAAGTAACACTAAACCATAATCACCATTTAACCAACTCAATCTTAGTTAAGAGAAGTACACTAATTGTCAAGGTAGTGAGAAGCTATATATTATCAAGACATTAATAAACCAACACCTTTTTTCTAGTTATCACCATGATTATCTAGGTCCTTATTTAATTATCCAACGACATAGCATACTAGACATCAATATCCCTAATCATCAACAATGCTAAGTTTATTATCATTAATAGTTATTTTACAACCATAATTACTAGTTTCCACAATTTAACTAAACAAGGTCCACCAACTAGCATTCTAGCCTTCAAGTAATAGAACCACTTTATATAAACAACTAGTTATCACATAACTCATTTCACAAGGCGAAATCCCATAACCTAAACATTTATTCAATCCAAATGTATTTACTAGGTGATTCATTAATTCTACACATGATTACACTTACCAATTAGTCTTGAAGCACTAGTCGACAATTTCTACTTTTATTCACTATTTAGTATTAACAAGAGCCGCGCCACTTAACTAGTGATCAACGATAGAGAATTAGAGACACTTTCCCAGAAAAACATCATATCCTATATGCACACAAGGACTTAATCATACAATGGCACAACCAAGAATATACCTATATTTTCATACATGCTTACCATACATAACATTACCATAACATCAACATATCCTTCAGGATTATCGGGCGTCACTATATCATCAATACCTATTCCGAATTTATCAAGCATCATCACATCATCAATATATCTTTCAAATTCATCGGACATCATCATAATATTAATACCTCTTTTGAATTTACCAGGTATCAACGCATCATCAATATATCCTCTGAATTCATCGGGCATCATCATAACATCAATATATACTCCGAATTCATCGGGCGTCATCATAACATTAATACCTCTTCTAAATTTATTGAGCATCATCATAACATGAATATATCCTCTGGATTCACCGAATATCATCATAACATCAATACCTCTTCCGAATTTATCGAGCATCAGCACATCATTAATATATCCTCTGAATTTACCAGACATCATCATAACATCAATATATCTTTCGAATTTAATGGGCATATCATAGTACCAATACCCCTTCTAAATTTATCGGGCATCATCATAATATTAATGTATCCTTTGAATTCAGCGGGCATCATCATAACATAAATTTATTCACCATGACATCAATATACATATGTATATATATATAGAGAGAGTCAAATTAATAACAAGTGTAAGACCACGAAGAATATAATGGAAAAAAAGTAAGGGACATATCATCACACCTTGCCATTTATTACCAATGCAATATGTTTGTAGGTGCATGAGTATGCATATACATATGACAAGAAAACTTCGTATATTATTGGGCTTAACATGATTATTAGCATGGCCAATAACTGGTCATGATTATACTTTCTGGAATCCCCTTTATATGCATGATTCATAATACGATGATTAAGGGATTATTTTGGACAAATACTAGTTTAGTCATTAGGCTTGAACATAATATGTGTAATAGCATAATCCAAGGTTCTGTTATTCCCCGCACTTTCCTAAGCTAGAAAGCAAATCATTGTTCATACATGTGAAACCCCCAATTCTGTAAGCCATATTTAGGCACATGAATTACCAAGATTACCCTACTTATAAGAGAAATTATGATGTTTTAAGTGTGGTTATATGAATAACTTGAAGTAGTACAAGCTAAGAGTTTCAAAATCCATCAAGTTTTAGTGTTTGAATTCGCAAGGGTCATCTTTGAATGAGCATAAATTGATAAATATGTGGTATTTATTCATATTTATACCCACCAACTTATAGATAATCAAATTAGCTTTCCAAAGATACCAATTTCATCAAAATCCAACACCCGAGCAAGGAGTTATGGCTTTGCAAAGTAGAGTGTGTTGCCTAACCAATTGCACATGTCCATTGGAATAGGTGTGCGATAGGCAATGTGGTGCATACCTAAATGTCTGTGATAAACAATGCGGCGCATACCTAAATGTGTGTGATAAGCAATGCGGAGCATACATAAATGTGTGCGATAAGCAATGGGCGCATACGTAAATGTATGCGATAAGTAATGTAGCGCACACTTGGTGTTTCAGGTAGTAAAAACACTTTGTTTTGAGTTATTTTGAGGGAAATTAAGTCTTTTGGCACTCCTTACACACCCCTAAACTTAACCTTAAGAATTTAATAGAATCTAAACACATCATAACCCTATTATCAATCAAAGTTCATCATCCAAAAGCACTAAAGGAGAAAAATAACTAGGGTTTTACAATCAACATTGAAGGTCCAATCTTTCAAAGAATCCATTACCATAAAGGTATGTGGAGTTTTCAACAAGAAAATCCTTTCGTTCTTGTTCCCAAAAATTTGTATTATTTTACGAAGATACGTGATTTTACTTGTTTAATTATGAATTTGAGATGGAAACTATTATCCTATATTCTTGTTCAAGAAACTATGATATTCTTGTGATGTCTTAAAGATAAATTCCTTGAGTTTTGATGTTAATATCATTTTTCAAGTTGAATTTCCAGATTTTCATATGAGTTATACTTGTTTGCTATACAAAGTATGAATCTTGAAATGTTTTGCTCAAGTGTTGATATATGAGATTTAAACCCTCTTTGAGATTATGATCTTTGGTGAAGTAATGTGTTATACACACCTTGATATTTGAATGATTTGACCTTTTGGTCTTGAAAGAGTTATTTTTGAACTCGAATGAGAAAAGAAATCTACATGATGATTTATTATGAAAAAGGGGTAGCATGATGGCTCCCGATATGAATTATTGAATTGCGTTGTTGTGGATTTTCTTTTGATTTGATCTGAGATCTTTAGCACCGAGTGGGAGGTATAGCTATGATTGGTACTTCCCTAGAACTACGTGCCCCCATAGGATGTGAGCCTAAGGATGATTAATACAGTGATCAGTAGTGAACAAAAGATTAAGGTCCTACTCCGATGGCAAGGATAGGACAGATCTCCCCAATGTGGGTTGGACGTTGGACTCTATGTATCTCACATAGATTATGTCGGTTGTAAGAGACTTCCAGTGTGTGTGTGTATTCTTATGATTGAGATAAAAAATGTAATAGTTTGAAAGTGTGAGTTGAGAAAGTTATCGTTTTTGAAGAATTTGATGAATATTTCTATATCTTAAAGAGAATTGTTATGAAAGATACTCGTTTTGATGACTTGAAAATGATTATGAAAGTGATTGGGATTTACTATGATGACTCATATGTTTTCACCGATGTGTTTTACTCTATGGTGATTATGATGATTTTATTTTGAGCTATGTGAGTCTCTTATTACAGCATGCATATTTTTCTACGAATATTTATGATATAGGACTTTTATGAAAACTTGCATATACCCTCATATACTCGGTCCATATTCCATGGTACTGACCCATGCATTCGTACGTGGGCTATATTTTCCCTATAATGTAGGTGCAGGTGCTCATTCCCAGGCTTGGAGTGATTCTCCGAGCACATTGGTCTACATTTTCTACAATGGTGAGTCCTCATGGTTTGTGGACTATTTATTTTAGATTTCACTCTTTTATTTTGAGTTATCATTTTATTCCTTGATGTTAGGGTCAGTTGGGGTCTTTTACAATGGCTCAGTGTTATACAGTTTAGTAGAGGCTTGTCAGACTAGATGGTTAGATTGATCAGTCTTGTGGAGAGGTTGTATTTTGTTACTTTCCGTAACTCTTTCGTCTTGAATTATGATATTATGGAGAATATCTTGATGTTTGATTATAGTAATCCTATCAATGAGTGTTGAATGGTATGAAAATGGCTCAAAGGGTTAGCTTGGGGCTACTTTTAGCCTTAAGTATCGTGTGACGCTTTGGGACCTATTTTTGAGGCATTACAAACATGGTATTAGAGCCTAAGGTTATTGGAGTCCTAGGAAGTCTGGCAAGCCATGTTAAGTAGAGTCTTGATCATCGGTGTGTAGCACGCCATATCTATGAACAAGAGGCTATGAGACGTTTTAGGAAAAAGTGTTATTTCTTTCTTTCAGAAGTCCATTGTGCTTACAGTTGTTTCCTTTCAGCTATTAATTCGTGCTCTCCTCTTTTAGAATATGCCTCCTCACCGAGCTAGAAGAAATAACGATGGTTAGCAACCCCAGCCTACTGACCCACTGAATGAAAATTTGTCCCATGCCGAATTTCGAGTAGCCTTTCAGGTGCTGGCCCAAGCCGTCACTATAAATATTCAGGCCAATCCGACCCTAGATCCACAGAAGCAGAGAGGTGATTCAGCTGCTGTGAGGAACTGTGACTTTATGCAGATGAATCTGCCAAAATTTTATGGGTCCAAGCCAGATGAGGATCCATAGTTGTACTTGGAGGAAGTGCGAAAGATTACTCAGGTAATGCATGTCTCTGAGATGCATAGTATGGATTTGGCAGCATATCAGTTGAAAGACCTTTCTTATGATTAGGTAGTTGCTTGGAGGAAGGGTAGAGGTGAGGGTACCGCCCCTACGTCTCGGCAGGAGTTCCAGGATTTATTCCTGGATAAGTTTTTCCCTTTAGAGATGAGAGAGGCGAAGATAGAGGAGTTCATGAACTTTCGATAGCGCTCTATGACTGTTAAAGAGTACTGTCTGAAGTTCAATCAGTTGGCCAAATAGTGTCCTGACTTAGTAGCTGATAATCGGTCCAGTATGAGTAAATTTGTGACAAGAGTGTCTAGCTATATTGTTAAAGAGTGTAGGTCTACTATGTTAAATAGTAAGATGAATCTTTCTAGGCTGATGAATCATGCCTAACAGATTGAAGCAGACAAGATTAAGGAGAGGGATAGAATAAAAGAGAATAAGAGAGCTAGGTACGAGCAACACGAACAGGGTCATACTAGATCACAGGGAGGAAATCGTCTCCAGTTTCAGAACCATTTATCTACACCAACACCATCGTCAGGTAGTGCTCCCGTACCTAGGGGTGGGCAGGAGCAAGGTAGCAGGTCATAGGTAGCCAGGTCCCAGTACAGTGTTGGCAGTAAGCCAAATTATTCTTTGTGTCCTAAGTGTGGTAGAACCCACCTGGGTGAGTGTTGGGGTGATAAGAAAGGTTATTTCGGGTGTGGTGACTTGGGTCACAAACTTAGGGAGTGCCCACATGCCAGGCAAGGGCATCGTGATAATCGCCCTCAGACTCAGACTCAGACTGATAGTGCTCCAGTTCAAGTGACTCGCCCAGCCCCAGCTCAGGGCACCTCTTTTAGCACTGCTGGCGGTCAACACTAGAATGGGTTTTATGCTTTGCCATCTCACCAAGAGCAGGAGGACTCTCACGATGTTATTACTGGTATGCTCCATATACTTCAGTTTGATGTCTATGTTTTGTTGGACCCTGGGTCTAGTTTTTTATATGTTACACCTCTGGTTGCTGTGAATTTTGAAATGAGTCCTGAAAATATTCCTGAGCCTGTCTTAGTTTCTACCCCAATGGGTGATTCGATTGTTGCCCAGAAAGTGTATAGAAAGTGTCCTGTTATAGTTCTTCATAGAGTCATGTTGGCTGATCTGATTGAGTTAGACATGGTGGATTTTGATGTTATTCTGGGTATGGACTGGCTTCATTCTTGTTATGCCTCTATAGATTGTCGTACCCGAGTGGTCAAGTTTCAGTTTCCTGATTAATCTGTGTTTGGGTGGTCTGGGAGTTCTGTATCTCCCAAGAGTCATTTTATCTCATATATTAAAGCTAGAAAACTTATTTCTAGGGGGTGGATTTATCATTTGGTTAGAGTCAAGGACACTAAGTCTGCGACTCCAACTCTCCAGTCAGTTAGCATTGTTAATGAGTTTTCTGATGTCTTTTCGGAAGATCTCCCAGGGATACCTCCTGATAGAGAAATAGAGTTCGGGATCTATCTTCTTCCCTATACTGAGCCCATTTATATTCCTTCTTACCGTATGGCACCTGTAGAACTTAAAGAGTTGAAAGAGCAACTCAAAGATCTGTTAGATAAGGGTTTCATAAGGCTTAGTGTTTCTCCTTGGGGTGCTCCTATGTTATTTGTGAGAAAGAAAGATGGTTCCCTGTATATGTGTATTGACTATCGCCAGTTGAATAGAGTCACAGTCAAAAATAAGTATCCTCTTCCTAGAATAGATGATTTGTTTGACCAATTGCAAGGTGCAAGTTACTTCTCAAAGATAGACCTTCAATCCGGCTATCATCAACTCAAAGTTAGAGAGTGTGACACCCCAAAAATAGCTTTTCGAACTCGCTATGGTCATTTTGAGTTTCTTGTTATGTCCTTCGGGTTAACTAATGCCCTGGTATCTTTCATAGACCTCATGAATCAAGTGTTCAGACCATATCTTGACATGTTTGTTATCAAATTTATAGATAATGTTTTGGTGTACTCCCGTAGTGAGAATGAACATGCAGATCATCTCCAAATTGTCTTGCAAACTCTTAGAAATCATCAATTGATTGCCAAATTCAGCAAGTGTGAGCTTTGGTTGAGGTCAGTTGCTTTTCTGGGTCATATCATTTCTTTTGAGGGTATTAGAGTTGATCCCCAAAAGATAGAAGCTGTTAGAAACTAGCCTAGACGTATCTCTCAAACTGACATCCAAAGTTTCTTGGGTCTAGCTGGCTATTACCGTCGTTTATGAAGGTTTCTCCTCTATAACATCTCCTATGAACCGGTTAACCCAAAGGAAAGTAAAGTTCTTGTGGTTCGATTTTTCAGGAGTTGAAGACTCGACTCATTTCAATCCCTGTTTTGACTTTGCCTGATAGTGTTGAGGGTTTTGTAGTATATTGTGATTCTTTTAGAGTTGGTTTGGGTTGTGTATAGATGTAGAAGGGTAAGGTGATTGCTTATGATTCTAGACAGTTGAAACCCCATGAGAAGAATTACCTCACCCATGATCTTGAGTTAGCTGGTGTTGTGTTTGCACTAAAAATCTGGAGACACTACTTGTATGGTGTTCACGTTGATGTTTTCACTGATCATAAGAGTTTGCAATATGTATTTACCTAGAGGGAGCTGAACCTTAGGTAGAGAAGGTGGTTAGAGCTGTTAAAATATTATGATATGAGTGTGTTATACCATCCGGGTAAGGCCAATGTAGTGGCAGATGCCCTAAGCAGGGTGTCTATGGATAGTATTTCACTTATTGAAGAGGGTAAGAAAGAGTTAGCTCGTGATGTGAACTGTTTGGCTAGACTGGGGGTTAGGTTGTTTGACTCTGCTGAAGGTAGTATAGGGGTGCAGAGTAGTTCTGAATCCTCCTTGATTTCGAAAGTAAAGGAGAAGCAAAACTTAGATGCTAGTTTGGTCAGACTGAAAGAATCAGTCAAGGACCAAAGGGTGGAGGTTTTCTCCCAAAGGGGAGATGGTGTGTTGAGATTGCAGGATAGATTATGTGTTTCGAATATTGATGATCTGAGACAGAGAATTATGGCTGAAGTGCATGGCGCGTGATATTCTAATCTTTCTGGTGCCACCAAGATGTACCGCGACTTATGTGAAATCTATTGGTGGAGTGGCATGAAGAAGGATATAACAACATTTATGGCTAAGTGTGCGATGTGCCAATAGGTTAAGGTAGAGCACCAAAGATAGGGGTACATACGAGAATTTGTCAGATTGCATAGAGTTCCCTTGTCCATCATTTCAGATAGGGGTACTCAGTTTACTTTGCAGTTTTGGAGAGCTTTTCAGAAGGATCTTGGTACCCAAGTGCATTTGAGTTCTGCTTTCCATCCGCAGATAGATGGCCAGGCTGAGAGGACCATCTAGACCATAGAGGATATGTTGAGAGCGTGTGCTCTTGACTTTAAGGGGAGTTGGGATGAGCATTTATCGTTGATAGAGTTTGCTTACAATAACAGTTTTCACTCTAGCAATGACATGGCTCCATTTGAGGCTTTGTATGAAAGGAAATATAGGTCACCCATTGGTTGGTTTGAAGTCGGTGAATCTGCCGTAAGTGTTCCTGATTCGTCTTTGAGGCTATGGAAAAAGTCAAAGTGATTAGAGAAAGATTAAAAACCGCACAGAGTCATCAAAAGTCGTATACTGATGTGAGGAAAAGAGACCTTGAATTTGAAGTTGGTGACTTGGTGTATTTGAAGATTTCATCTATGAAGGGAGTGAATAGATTTAGGAAGAAGGGGAAACTTAGTCCCCGTTATGTTGGCCCCTACAGAGTTCTTAGCCGTGTTGGTAAGGTAGCGTATAAGGTTGAGTTGCCTTCAGAGTTATCTTCCGTTCACTCTATTTTCCATGTCTCCATGCTTAGGAAACACGGTGGTGATTGTGTTGTTGTAGATCCTTCAAAAAACCCTGATGTGCAAGATAGTCTTTCTTTTGAGGAAGTTCCTGTTGAGATTTTAGATCACCAAGTCCGAAGACTAAGGAACAAAGAAGTTCCCTTGGTCAAGGTGTTGTGGCAAAACCAATCTGTTGAAGGTGCAACTTGGAAAACCGAGTTGGATATGCAATCCAAGTATCCGCACCTGTTTTCCGCAAGCCCCGATAAAGCCAAAGGTACTATTCTGCTCTAAATCATTCCTTTTCTATGTAGAGTTGCAGTAGTTCAGCAGTTATTTTATACTATTCAGCTGTGATTTCATGAGTCATGCACTCCTTGTTGTGTCCGAAATGTAGAATGAAGTAGAGGCAAGATTAGCAAGTTGCTTCAGCTGTGTACCCTTCATTTTCTCTTTACTTTTAGTATACCCAGCTTCATTCGAGGATGAATGTCCCCAAGGGGGGAGATATTGTAATGCCCTGCACTTTTCTAAGCTAGAAAGCAAACCGTTGTTCGTACATGTGAAACCCCCAATTCTGTAAGCCATGATTGGGCACATGAATTACCAAGAGTACCCTATTTATAAAAGAGCTTATGATGGGTTAAGTGTGATTATATGAGTCACTTAAGGTAGTACAAGCTAAGAGTTTTGAAATTCATCAAGTTTTAGTGTTTGAATTTGCAAGGGTAATCTTTTAATGAGAATAACTTGATAAATATGTGGTATTTCTGCATATTTCTACCCACCAACTTATAGAGAATCTAATTAACTTTCCAATGATACCAATTTCATCAAAATCTGACACCCAAGAAAGGAGTTATAGCTTTGCGAAGTAGAGTGCTTCGCCTAACCAATCGCACATGGCTACTGGAATAGGTGTGCAATAAGCAATGCGGCACATACCTAAATGTGTGCGATAAGCAATGTGGCGCATACTTAAATATGTGCGATAAGCAATGCGGCGCATACGTAAATGTATGAGATAAGCAATGCAGCGCACACTTGGTGTTTCAGGTAGTAAAAATACTCTGTTTTGAGTTATTTTGAGGGTAATTAAGTCTTTTGGCACTCCTTATACACCCCTAAACTTAACCTTACAAATTTAATAGAATCTAAACACATCATAACCCTATTATCAATCAAAGTTCATCATCAAAGAGTACTAAAGGGAAAAAACAACTAGGGTTGCACAATCAACATTGAGGGTCCAATCTTTCAACGAATCCGTTACCATAAAGGTATGTAGGGTTTTCAACAAGAACATCCTTTTGTTCTTGTGTCCAAAAATTTGTATTATTTTACGAAGATACATGATTTTACTTGTTTAATTATGAATTTAAGATGGAAACTATTATCCTATATTCTTGTTCAAGAAACTATGATATTTTTGTGATGTCTTAAAGATAAATTCCTTGAGTTTTGATGTTAATATCATATTTCAAGTTGAATTTGTAGATTTTCATATGAGTTATACTTGTTTGCTATACAAAGTATGAATCTTGAAATGTTTTGCTCAAGTATTGATATATGGAATTTAAACCCTCTTTGAGATTATGATCTTTGGTGAAGTAATGTGTTATACACACTTTGATATTTGAATGATTTGACCTTTTGGTCTTGAAAGAGTTATTTTTGAACTCGAATGAGAAAAGAAATCTACATGTTGATTTATTATGAAAAGGGGGTAGCATGATGGCTCCCGATATGAATTATTGAATTGTGTTGTTGTGGATTTTCTTTTGAAATGATCTGAGCTCAGTCCAGGAGTAGTCTTTAGCACCAAGTGGGAGGTATATCTGTGATTGGTAGTTCCCTAGAACTACATGCCCCCATAGGATGTGAGCCTAAGGCTGATTGATATAGTGATCACTAGTGAACAAAAGATTAAGGTCCTACTTCGATGGCAAGGATAGGATAGCTCTCCCCAACGTGGGTTGGACGTTGGACTCCATGTAGCTCACATGGATTATGTCGGTTGTAAGAGACTCCCAGTGTGTGTGTTTATTCTTCTAATTGTGATGAAAAATGTAATAGTTTGAAAGTGTGAGTTGAGAAAGTTATCGTTTTTGAAGAATTTGATTAATATTTCTATATCTTAAAGAGAATTGTTATGAAAGATACTTGTTTTGATGACTTGAAAATGATTATGAAAGTGATTGGGATTTACTATGACGACTCAAATGTTTTCACCGATGTGTTTTACTCTATGGTAATTATGATGATTTTATTTTGAGCTATGTGAGTCTCTTATTACAGCATGCATATTTTCGTATGAATATTTGTGATATAGGACTTTTATGAAAACTTGCATACACCCTCATATACTCAGTCCATATTCTATGGTACTGACCTATGTATTCATACGTGGGCTACATTTTCCCTATAATGTAGGTGCAGGTGCTTATTCCCAGGCTTGACGTGATTCTCCGAGTACATTGGTCTATATTTTCTGCAGTGGTGAGTCCTCATGGTTCAAGGACTGGTTATTTTAGATTTCACTCTTTTATTTTGAGTTATCATTTTATTCCTTGATTTTAGGGTCAGTTTGGGTCTGTCACAATGGCTCAGTGTTATACAGTTTAGTAGAGGCTTATCAGACTAGAAGGTTAGATTGATCAGTCTTGTGGAGAGGTCGTATTTTGTTACTTTCCACATCTCTTTCATCTTGAATTATGATATTATGGAGAATATCTTGATGTTTGATTATAGTAATCCTGTCGATGAGTGTTGAATGGTATGAAAATGGCTCAAAGGGTTATCTTGGGGCTACTTGTAGCCTTAAGCACTGTGTGACGCTTCGGGACCCGTTTTCGGGGCGTTACAGGTTCACATAACAACAATCTAATAATTCAAGTGATAGTATAGTCATAGACTCAATTTAGAACACTTTCCGTTTCTAATCAACAATTTTAAGAAGTTGACAATCAGCATACACATTATTTCCAAAGCCAACATCGTGAATAACCCATCTACCGGGTCTAACTATCACATTCCCAAAAGTTTATTCTAGTCATTAACAAATATCTAGGTCACTAACAATTTACATAATCCAAGCTTAATGTGGTCACGTTTCGCTTCTAACATCCCAAAAAATCCATTCAAGTCCAACTTCTACCCGGGACTAGACTAATTCATTACATCATGTATTAGAGGTTTAATAATCCATACTAGTTCTATGTTATAATTCATCTTTAAGTATTACTCTAAGTTCATTCAAGGAATCTAAGGAAAATTTCATAACTAAACATAGCTAAGGTCAAATTCCTCTTAGCATGAGTGAAAAAGGTCACTCCCGTCAAATTACAACAACTAAAGTATTCGCATACTATTCATAACATAACAAATCCAACTAGCCAAGGTTCTAAGATATAAGTCAATCACCACACTATACAAGTTCAATGGCCTAAGTAGTTCAACTAATCCAAAATATACCATTTATCATACCAATGGCTAAAACCCATCCCAATATCAATATGTAACGCCCCGAGTTTGTACCCTGAATGCTACATGGTGCTCATAATCCCGAAGGACCACAAGCTAACCCATGACTGGTACCTATTGCAATAACTGTGTAATAAAGACTGTAATAATTGTGGAAATAGGTAGAAATATATGCCATAAGATTCAAATTTGTAAATAAATATGAATGCGGTATCAAAATACCCAAACTAAATATAAGTACTAAAAACTGAACAACTGTCTGAAAATACTCTAGTCTGAAAAGCCTCTAACTGTTTGAATTGTGGAGTTGATGGGACAAGCCCCCAACTAACTCCATCTACTAAAATAAAATTGAAGTACTGTAAATAATAAGTAGGTCCTCGAACTATGAGGACTCACCACTACTCTGAAAGCTAAGAATATTAACTGCTAAGGATGCTTTGGAACCCGTGCGTCTGAACCTATGATATAAGACATCATAGCACAAAGAAAAGCATGCGTCAGTACTTTGAATGTACTGGTATGCTCAGTGAGATAGGATGAAAGGCATGGTTTTATATGCATGCACAATAATAACTGAATAACATGAGTATGACTGAGTAAGAGTACATGCATTGATACATAGACTATAACTGAGATCGTGCTAATACTGAGTACTAAATCTGAATACTGATAACCGATATATGAGTTTACGAATATTGTATTACTGATGATCTAAATGACTGTATCTGATAGTTTTGAATATTATGGAACCATACTAAGTTTCGTACTGAGCTGAGTGACTATGTATGATAGTCCTGAATCTGTATAATTGAACTGTGTTCTATTCTGAGACTGAGACTGAGACTGAAACTGAGATTGTGGGAGGGAATCATCAAACTGAAATGGCCCTCTCTAAAGTGATTGGGGTCCAACCTGTAACCCCAGTTGGATGGGTGTTAATACCATGCCACAGGTAAAGATAAGCTGTGAGTTAACCCTCCCTGACAGGAAGCTCTTTCATCAACCCTCATTGGCAGGATAACTCAAATGAGAAATATCAACCCTCGTAATGTCTGGTAGGAAGAAACCTCAACCTACGATAGCTACATAGGTCTGTAACACAGGAACTGCTGCTAAGGGTCAAACCCTCTGTTGACAGGATGCCCCCATCCTTAGGTTAACTCAATGCTGAATCCTACTCCCAAATGAATAGACACTGAACTGATTTCTAGTCTGTACTAAGCTGGACTGAATGGTTACTGAGATTACTATTTAGCTGGACTGAATTGAGTTTATTGAGTTCCGTTGACTGATGGAATACTACTGAATCCTGTTAGCTGACTGAGTTTACTGAGTTTTGAACTGGATACTGAATTACACTAGACTAATACTGATTCTACTAAGTTTTCTTGAGGTCTGTAAATGACTGAGAGTACTACTGATCGTGTAGTGACTGATATTGTTCTATGACTAGCCATGGCTCTAGGTAATCTGCTAAATTATTGGGTACAAGTACCCCCAGGACTCGATAGTATAAATTAAGACACATGGCACGACTTGAAGTATATAAGCTAAGTACATGATCATCATTCATTCATTGGGGCATTTTGATAGACACTTGCATAATATAACTTGCACATAAGCTAACTTGACATGATTTCATTTTCTTAATAGTTCAAATGGACAATTTAGTAAGCACACAATATATGCACCTTTGTTGAACAACAAGTGAGCATCATAATTTAACTCTAATTTTATAATTCAAGAGTTTATCATGGATTCACATGAATCTACACACATAATGATCAATTTCACATGAAATATATATATAACCATGAATTAAAAACTTAATCCAAATAACAATCATGGATACACTTTAATTCCAAAATGAAAATCATAAAATCAATTACTTAAAGTTCAAAAGAGATTCTTGGACTCTAAAGGTGGAAAGAACCCTCGGATAAACACTTCATATACCTTTTTTGAAGAATTTTTAAAAGTTTATGGTGGAATCTTGTGCCCTTGATTTGAAATTGAATCTTCTAGGGTTTTTTTCTTGAGAGATTTTGAGAAAGAATGACTATATTTGCTCTATAATTTCATATTTTAGGGGCTGAGGGTCGAGGGAAAAAGACCCAAATACCCCCAAAAATACAGTATTTAAATAAATGAAAAATGGGTTGCCGACGTGCAGGTCGATGCACCGCATTGATAGCATCGATGCGATAGTCAATGCATCATGCTGAGTTTCCATTGGTTCACTGAAATTTGCACTGAAGCTGGGGGAAAATTATCCATCGACGCGACGCACCGAGATCGCATCGACCCACTATTTTGGGCACTCAAACGTGTTTCAAACGAGGCCTGAAAAATCTAAAACTCATTCGAGAACACCTATGGACCTCCTGAATCATGAATCAACCTAAATATCAGCATTTAATGAATTGAAAAGTCATGAAATAAGATTGCCAACCTTCGTAGGCTAAAATGACACTAAGTCTGAGTACTTAGCTAAAATGTTCTAAGTCTAGGGCCCCTTGACAAGCCTAAAGGACTAAATTAAGCTAAGGATTTTGCGTGGTCTTATATAATCTCTCCCTTGGGAACATTCATCCTCGAATGGGACTGTTAAGACTGAGAATACAAAGAGACTAACTTAGTTACTGGACATGAACATCTGGAACATTACGATATGACTGATATTACTGGTATTTTGAATTATCATACTGAACATGCATATCTGATGCATGAGTATTGCTGAACGTGATCCATGAATGCATGACTAGGATTATAGATAAACTGAGTTTCTCATACTGGACATGCATGTCTAATGCATGAATACATGACTGAACTCACTCATGAACATATGACTGAACATGCGATGGTAAATAATCCCAAGTTTGTAACTGAAAGCTGAACATGAAACTAAATAAGCTTAAGGAAAACTATTACCTTGAGATGAATCTGAGCTTACAGAGAAGAGGTAAGGATACTTAGTTTGCATATCTTCTTCTGTTTTCCAAGTAGCTCCCTCAATGGACTGATTTTGCCATAGAACTTTGACTAGAGGAATTTCTTTGTTCCTTAGTCTACGAATGTGATAATCAAGGATTTCAACTGGAATACCTTCATAAGAGAGGTTGTTCTGAACATTTATGCCCTCTATGGGGATTACAGCTAATGGGTCACCTATGTATTTCTTTTACAAGGAGACATGAAACACTGGATGGATTGAAGATAGATCTAAAGGCAACTCAAGCTCGTAAGCTACCTTTCTGAAACGGATAAAAATTTGGTAAGGACCGACATATCGAGGAGTGAGTTTCCCTTTCTTACCAAAATGCTTTACACTTTTCATAGGAGAGATTTTTAGATACACATAGTCACTAATCTCAAATCGAGATTCTTCGTTCACATATCTATGTACAATTTCTGTCGGCTCTGAGCTGTCTTAAGCCTTTCCCTGATCAACTGGACCTTCTCTAGGGTATCAAACACCAATTCAGGTCCTACCACTGCAGCCTTACCCACTTTAAATCAACCAATAGGAGATCAACATCTCTTCCCTTAAAGCACCTCAAACCGAGTCATCTGAATATTGGAGTGATAGTTGTTGTTATATGCGAACTCAATCAAAGGCAAGTGGTCATCCCAACTACCCTTAAAGTCTATTGCAAATGCTCGCAGCATATCCTCTAATGTCTGAATGGTCCTTTCTAGTTGATCGTCTGTCTGAGGATAAAAATTTATACTGAGGTGAACTCAAGTACCAAGACCCTTTTGGAATGATTTCTAGAAATGAGAGGTGAACTGGGTACCTTTATCTGAGATAATTGAAAATGAAACACCATGCAATTGACCAACTCCCTGATATAGAGTTTGGCATTATCCTTGGCTGAGTAGGAGGTATGGACTAGTACAAAATGAGCTAATTTGGTTATCCTGTCTACAATGACCCAAACTGAATCATGTTGACAATGAGTACCAGGCAAACCCGTCACAAAGTCCATGTTCACTTCTTTCCATTTCCAGGTGGGAATACTAAACTCCTGCATGGACCCACTAGGCTTCTGATGCTCTATCTTAATCTATTGATATGTTGAGCACTTAGCCACAAACTCTACAATGTCTCTTTTCATCCCACTCCACCAATAGATCTCCCACAAATTATGGTACATCTTTGTAGCCCCTGGATGAATAGAGTATGTCTCACTATGCGCTTTTGCAAGAATTTGCTGCCTCAAGTCATCTACACCTGGCACACACAAACAACCCTGACAACGTAAAACGCCATCTCACCATTAAGAGAAAACCTCTACCGTTTGATTTTTGACTGATTTATTCAATTGGACAATAGTGGGATCCTTATCCTACTTTACCTTCACTTTGGAAACTAGGGATGATTCTGAGCTACTCTACACCCACACACTACCTTCTACTAAATCTACTAAGCGAACACCTAGTCGGGCTGCTAGCTGATGAACTTTCTGGGCTAACTTTTTCTTACTGTTCTCAACATAGGCAATACTACCCATAGACATTATACTGAGATCATCAGCCATTACATTGGCCTTGCCCGGATAATATAGAACACTCATGTCATAGTCTTTCAACAACTCCAACCACCTTCTCTAATGGAGGTTGAGGTCTTTCTGAGAGAATATATACTGCAGGTTCTTATGATCAATGAACATATCAATGTGCACACCATGCAAATAGTGCCTCCAAATCTTTATGGCAAAGACTACATCTGCCAACTTAAGATCATGAGTAGGGTAGTTCTTCTCATGGGGCTTAAGCTATCTAGAGAAATAGTCTATGACCTTACCTCTTTGCATCAGAATATACCCCAAGCCAACTCTGTAGGCATCACAATATACAACAAAGTCGTCTGAACCATCTGGTAGGGTCAAAACTGGAGTTGTAGTGAGTTGAGTTTTCAACTCCTGAAAACTCTTTTCACAAGAATCTGGCCACTGGAATTTGACTTTCTTCTGAGTTAATTTGGACGTAGGGAATGTAATAGACAAAAATCCCTCAATGAACCATCAGTAATAGCCAGCCAGACCCAAGAAACTTCTAATATCTGATGGAGAGATGGGCCTAGGCTAGTTTCTCACTGCTTTGGTCTTTTGGGGATTAACTCTGATGCCAGCACAGGAAACTATATGGCCAAGAAAAGCTACTGACCTTAGCCAAAGTTCGCACTTACTGAATTTGGAAAATAAATAATGGTTTTTGAGAGTCTGTAATACTATTTTGAGATGGTCTCCATGATCGTGTTCACTACGGAAGTAAACATAAATGTCATCTATGAATATTATGATGAACATGTCCAAGTACTGCTTGAACACATAGTTCATCAAGTCCATAAAGGCTGCTGGGGAATTGGTAAGACCAAAGGACATATCTAAAAATTCGAAGTGATCGTACCAAGTTCTGAAAGATATTTTTGGGATGTCTATTTCCCTAACTCTAATATGATGATAACCTGATCTGAGGTCTATCTTAGAGAAATAACTATCACCTTAAAATTGGTCAAATAATTCATTAATTCTGGGGAGTGGATACTTGTTCTTGACCGTAACTTTATTTAACTAACAATAATCTATACATATTCTGAGGGAACCATCTTTCTTACGTATGAATAACACTGGTGTGCCCCACAGAGACACACTGGGTCTGATGAATCCCTTATCTAAGAGATCCTTTAATTCTTTGAGTTCTACTGGAGCCATTCTGTATGGTGGGATAGATATGGGCAAAGCATCTAGAAGGAGATCGATTCCAAAATTAATTTCTCTTTTGGGAGGAACTCTGAGAAGATCTTCGGGAAACACATCTGGGAATTCACATGCTACTGATACTGATTCAAGAGTAGGGGTTTCTGAACTTGAGTCCTGGACTCAAACGAGATCATAGACACATCCCTTAGCTATCATTTTTATAGCCTGAAGGTAAGAAACAAGCTGACCCCTAAGTGTTGAAGTGCTACCGCTCCACTCTAGGACGAGTTCACTTGGAAACTGAAACTGGACAATTTTATTTCTACAGTCAACTGTGGCATAGCTGGAATAAAGCTAATCCACGCCAAGAATGACATCAAAATCAGTTATCTCTAATTCGATTAAATCTACTGAAGTGACTTTTTAAGATATCATAATCGGACAGTTCCTATATACCCACGGGGCTATGATAGATTTACCCACTAGGGTAAAAACTGAGAAGGGCTCTGCTAGAATTTTGGGACTGACTCTGCAATCAACTACTATATATGGAGTAATAAAAGACAAAGAATCTCCTGGATCTAGTAAAGCGTAAACATGCAAATGGAAAACTTATAACGTACCAGTGAACATATCAGGAGAACTTTCTTAATCCTGTCGGGACTGAAGAGCATAGAGTCTATTTGGGAGCTACCCACTGGTGGCACTGGATGAGGCACCCTGTTGATTTGGGCAACCAGACTGAGCTAGTGGACGGGTATGCTGACTCTGCGAACCCAACTGAGGACACTGTTTGACCCTATATCCTAGCTTGCCATATCCAAAACAACACATCACTGCCATCTCTGCAGATACCGTGGTGGTTTCTGCCGTACTTCTAGCAAAGGGGATTGGTTCGGGCACTTCTAACACGACCCTAGGGTTTAAGTCCTAACGCCCTATCTCTGTAGCCATCTCTAAATTTTGACACTGGAACACTGGATGAGGAAAAAGCTAGAATTGAGGATTTTAGGCAAAACTGAGAATGATTCCCACTCTTTAACTTAGGCTGCGTGAAGTTAAAAATGCCTATTCTCTCTCTCTTATTCTCCTTTTCTTTTTCTTTATTTTTAGCCGCTTCTATCTACTGAGCATGGACCATGATCCTGGCTATGTCCATCACCTTGATAAGTATTGTGGTCCTACACTCCTTGACCACGCTGCTAGACACTTCTAACACAAACTTACTCATCTTCGCTCTGCTAACTGCTATAATATGCGGGGTATATCTGGCTAACTGAGTAAACTTGAAAGAATACTCCTGCACTATCATATTGCCCTACTTTAGGTTTATAAACTCTAAAAATTCAACTTTCATCAACTCTACCAGGAAGAACCTATCCAGAAAAAAAGCTGCAAACTTTTCACATTCTATGGACCCTATATTTGTGACCTTTTTTACCTTCCGCTGTTTGAACCATGAGTGAGCCACATCCTATAACTGATATGTGGCCAACTCAGTGCTCTCAACAGCAGTCACCCCCATGATATCGGTAACCTTCTGCACCTGATCAAAAAATTCCTGAGGGTCCTTTTCTGACTTAGACTCGATAAATGATGGAGGGTTTATTCGGGCAAAATCTTAAATTCTGGCAGAAATATTATTGGCCACTGGGTTGGTCGAAATGGTAGTTGGCCGTTCATTCTGGGCTACCACAGAATGAGCTAGGGTGGTGAAGGCTGCTCTGAACTCTGCGTAGGAGACATGCTCTCCTAAAAGATCTGGATGGATGGGCTGAGGGGCTGACTGGTTTCCCATTTCTTTTCCCTGAGTCCTCTTTGGAGGAATATTCTATCAATGGAAGAGAAGCTGGGATTAGAAAGAGAGTGTAACTGGAACTCATGCTCACTCGCATAACATGAATACTGAAAGAAGGGAAACTTTTCCTAAAACATCTTGTAGCCTCCTATCCATAAATATGGCACGCAACACACCCATGCATAAGACTCTACTAGATGCGACTTGCAGACTTCCTTGGACACTGTTGAACCTTAAAATCTGATACCAAGTTTGTAACACCCCTAGTCTGTACCTCGGACTCTACACGGTGCTCATAATCCTGAAGGACCACAATCTAATCCATGACTGGTACCTGCTATAATAACGGTGTAATAAATACTATAATGATTGCAGAAATAGGCGAAAACATATGCCATAAGGTTCAAATCTGTAAATAAATCTGAATGGGGTATCAAAATACCAAAACTGAATATAAGTATTGAAAACTGAACAACTGTTTGAAAATACTCTAGTGGAGTTGAAAGGCATGAGTTTATATATATGCACAATAATAATTGAATAATATGAGTATGAAAGAGTAAGAGCACATGCATGAAAAATAGACTGTAACGGAGATCGTGCTAATACTGAGTACTGAATCTGAATACTGATAACTGATATCTGAGTTTACAAATACTATATTACTAATTATCTGAATGACTGTATTTGACAGTTCTGATTACTATGGAACCATACTGCATTTCGTACTGAGATGAGTGACTATGTTTGATAGTCCAAAATCTGTAGAACTGAACTGAGTTCTGTTCTGAGATTGAGACTGGAACTGACACTGTGAGAGGTAATTATCTAACTGACATGCCTCTTTCTAAACTGGTTGGGTTCAAACATGTAACCCCAATTAGAAGGGTGCCAATACCGTGCCATGGGTAAGGACAAGATATGAGTTAACCCTCTCTGACAGGACGCTCTTTCATCAAACCTCACTGACAGGATAATTCGGATGAGAAATATTAACCCTCGTAATATCTGGAGAGAGAAATGAAGAGGGGGCGACCCTATTGGAGTTTGCGAGGGCCTTTGGGCTGGTGGTGGTGAACTCGAGCTTTCCGAAGAAGGACGAGCACCTGATCACTTTTCGGAGCGCGATAGCCAGGACCCAGATTGACTTTTTGTTGCTTAGGAAAGGGGATAGGGCGTTGTGTAAGGACTGTAAAGTCATCCCGAGTGAGAATCTCTCGACCCAACATAGGCTTTTGATTATGGATTTGGGTATAAAGAAGAATAGAAAGAGGAGGAGTAAGGAGTGTAGACCGAGAATTAAGTGGGGCATCTTGACGCCAGTGAATGCGTGGGAGATAGGGAAGAGGTTGGCGGGCAAGAGGGTGTGGGAGTGTAGGGGGGACGTGGATAGTATGTGGGACAGGGCGGCAAGGTGCATCAGGGAGAATGCAAGGGAGGTGTTGGGTGTTTCTAGGGGCCGGGACAGTCACCATCGGGGGGATTGGTGGTGGAATGAAGAGGTGGAGAAGAAAGTGGAGACCAAGAAAGAGGTGTATGCTAAGTTGGTGGAAAGTAAGGACGAAGAAGAGAAGCGGGTAAACAGGAAAGAGTACAAGCTAGCGAGGAAGGAGGCGAAGTCAGCGGTCACGGCAGCTAAGACGGCCGCTTTTGAGAGCTTGTATGCAGGGTTACAGGGGAAAGAAGGGGAGAAAAAGTTGTTTAGACTTGCTAAGGCTAGGGAGAGGAAGGGTCGTGACCTCGATCAGGTGAGGTGCATTAAGGGGGAGGACGGTAGAGTGTTGGTGGAGGACGGCCACATAAAGAAGAGATGGCAGTCGTACTTTCATAGGCTCTTGAATGACGAGGGGGACAGAGCTATTGTGTTAGGGGAACTGGAGCACTCAGAGGAGTGTCGGGATTTTAGCTATTGTAGACGTTTTAAGGTAGAAGAGGTTAGACAGGCAGTCCGCAGGATGCGTAGGGGTAGGGCGACGGGGCCGGATGAGATACCGGTGGAGTTTTGGAAGTACGTTGGAGAGGCTGGTGTAAGGTGGTTGACTGGATTGTTTAATGAAATTTTCAGGACGGCAAAGATGCCCAAGGCGTGGAGGTGGAGTACCATGATCCCTCTCTATAAGAATAAGGGGGACATTCAGAGTTGTAATAACTATAGGGGGATTAAGTTATTGAGTCACTCTATGAAGATTTGGGAGAGAGTGGTCGAGGTGAGGCTGAGACGGATAGTGTCTATCTCGGAAAACCAGTTCGGATTTATGCCCGGCCGCTCGACGACGGAGGCAATCCACCTGGTACGGAGGTTGGTGGAGCAGTATAGGGAAAGGAAGAAGGATCTGCACATGGTGTTTATCGACCTGGAAAAGGCTTACGACAAAGTCCCCAGGGAGGTGCTTTGGAGATGCTTGGAGGTGAGGGGAGTACCGCAGGCATATATCAGAGTAATTAAGGATATGTATGAGGGAGCGAAAACCCAGGTGAGGACGGCGGGAGGAGACTCAGAGCATTTCACTGTCCGGACAGGATTGCATCAGGGATCTACTCTTAGTCCCTTTTTGTTTGCGTTAGTAATGGATGTGTTGACGCGGCATATTCAAGGGGAGGTGCCGTGGTGTATGCTTTTTGCAGACGATGTAGTTCTGATAGATGAGACTCGAGGGGGTGTAAATGACAAATTAGAGATGTGGAGGCAAACTCTTGAGTCAAAAGGGTTCAGGGTGAGCAGAAGCAAGACAGAGTATGTGGAATGTAAGTTTAATGACGTGAGGCGGGAGAACGAGGTAGTAGTGAAGCTGGAAGCACAGGAGGTATGTAAGAGGGATAAGTTCAAGTATCTCGGGTCCGTGATCCAGAGTAACGGTGAGATTGACGAGGATGTCTCGCACCGTATTGGGGCGGGATGGATGAAGTGGAAACTCGCGTCGGGGGTGCTGTGTGATAAGAAGGTGCCGCCCAAGCTTAAAGGCAAATTCTATAGGGTGGTAGTCCGTCCGGCCTTGCTGTATGGAGCGGAGTGTTGGCCAGTTAAGAACTCCCACATCCAAAAAATGAAGGTGGCAGAAATGCGGATGTTGCGCTGGATGTGTGGACTGACTCGGGGGATAGAGTTCGGAATGAGACTATCCGGGAGAAGGTTGGTGTGACTTCAGTGGAGTGTAAGATGCGGGAAGCACGATTGAGATGGTTCGGACACGTGAAGAGGAGGGGCATGGATGCCCCGGTCCGTAGGTGTGAGAGGCTAGCGTTGGATGGTTTTAGGCGGGGTAGGGGTAGGCCGAAGAAGTACTGGGGTAAGGTGATTAGGCGGGACATGGAACAGTTACAGCTCACCGAGGACATGACCCTAGATAGGAAGGTCTGGAAGACGCGAATTACGGCAGAAGAGTAGGGCCAGATTGGGTCGCTAGTGTAGGGAATTACTTGGTGGGGGTTTTTATATTTTTTATTCCCGTTATGATTCCGTATTCAGTGTTCCATGCTTATTACGAATCTGTGTGCTTTCCTCTGCTTTTCTCTGTTTTATATTCCTTATGGGTGCCGTATTTATGTTATGTCATCTGCTTCTATGCTTTACTATGTGTTTGTGTGATATCTTGTGCCTTGAGCTGGGGGTCTTTCGGAAACAGCCTTTCTACTTCATCAGAGGTAGAGGTATGGACTGCGTACATCTTACCCCCCCAGACCCCACTAAGTGGGAATACACTGGGTTTGTTGTTGTTGTTGTTGTTGTAAGATACCTCAACCTACACTGGTTACGTAGTTCTGTAATACAGGAACTATTGCTAAAGGTCAAACCCTCTGCTGACTGGAATGCCCCCATCCCTAGGTTAACTCGGTCTGAATCCTACTCCCAACTGAATAGACACTAAATAGATTTTTAGTCTGTACTAGGCTGGACTGAATGGTTACTGAGTTTACTGTTTAGATGGACTAAACTGAGTCTAATGAGTTCTATTGACTGATAGAATACTACTGAATCCTGTTAGCTGACTGAGTTTACTGAGGTGTGAACTAGATACTGAATTAGATTGGACTAATACTGATTCTACTGAGTTTTCTTGAGGCCTGTAACTGACTGATAGTACTACTGATCGTGCTGTGACTGATACTATTCTATGACTGACCATGGCTCTAGGTAAGCAACTAAATTATCGAGTACAAGTATCCCCAGGACTCGATATCATAAATTAACACACATGGTACAACTTGAAGCACATAAGATAAGTACTTGATCATCATTCATTCATTGGGGCATTTTGACAAACACTTGCATAATATAACTTGCACATAAGCTAACTTGACATGATTTCATTTTCTTAATATTTCACATGGATAATTTAGTAAGAACTTGGTGAGCACAATATATGCACCTTTGTTGAACAACAAGTGAGCATCATAATTCAACTCTAATTGCACAATTCAAGGGTTTATCATGGATTCACATGAATCTACACACATAATTATCAATTTCACATAAAATGTATATATAATCATGCATCAGGAACTTAATCCAAATAACAATCATGGATACACTTTAATTACAAACATGGAAATCATAAAATCAATTACTTAAAGTTCAAAAAAGATTCTTGGACTCCAAGGGTGGAAGGAACCTTTGGATAAACACTTCACATACCTTTGTTGGAGAATTTCTGAAAGTTTATGGCGGAATCTTATGCCCTTGATTTGAAATTAAATCTTCTAAGGTTTTGTTCTTGAGAGATTTTGAGAAAAAATGACTATATTTGCTCTATATGGTGTTTAATTTTGTGTTTTGGGGGCTGAGGGTCGAGGAAAAAGGACCTAAATACCCCCAAGAACGCGGTCTTTAAATGACTAAAAATTGGGTTACCGACGCACAAGTCGATGCGCTGCGTCAATAGCATCGATGCGATATCCAAAATGTCGCACCAAGTTCCTGTTAGTTCACTGGAATTTGCACTGAAGCTATGGGAAAATATCCATCGACCCGATGGTCAACGCGACATACCAAGATCGCGTTGACCCACTATTTGGGGCACTCAAATATGTTTCAAATGAGGTCCAAAAAATCTAAAACTCATCTAGGAAAACCTATGGACCTCTCGGATCATGAATCAACCTAAACATCAGCATTTAATGGACATAAAGGTCGCAAAATAAGATTGCCAATCTTCGTAGGATAAAATGACACTAAGTCTGAGTACTTAGCTAAAATGTTCTAAGTCTGGGACCCCTTGACAAGCCTAAAGGACTGAATTAAGCTTAGGATTTTGCTGGGTATTACACAATACAATATCTAAATCATACTATGGTAAAGTTCAATATAACAAAAGTAAGCATAACCAACCTTGAATCCAAATATAGCTCACGAACTAACAATCTTCGCTTTCCCTTTCCTCAAAGCTTCTCAAAGGACTCATACTATAAAAAACATAATCTATGCATTATTACGAGAATAATACCCATATTGAACCATCGTCCTTCAGGTCCAAAACGACACCAAAAACCCCCATGTGGGTTCCACATATGAAAATTGAGTTTCTGAGACCAACCCAACGTTAAAATGCCATTATGAAATTAAAGCCCTCAAGAAATTTGAGCAAAACAACCATATTTGGGGATAAAATCAAGCATCAAGCCATTTGGGGTTTTAGTCAAAAATTCAAGAAATTAGAGTATGAAATGGAAGGATTCTTACCTTAAATCCGTTGTTAATCATGAATATATATGTTAACCAAGCTTCTAATTCTATCCCAAGACTTAATTTGAAGTCAACATTTCATTCTTGGGCTGCTAGAGTTTAAGCAGAGGTGAAAAATGCCCAAAATTCGGCCAAGGGGCCTTTTTATATGAGGCTAAAAGGGGCCCACAAGGTCAAAACTTATTTTTGACTTTCCGGACTCATTCAAACTCTATTTTTCGCAAACAAACTATGTAACCCTAGTAATTTCAATGTTTTAGATGCATTGGTGAAGTTATATTTTTCATCTGAGGTTATTTTGATCACTTGTGGATCCCTCACCCATATTTTTTGATTTTTTGACTTTTTGACTAATGGCTCAAAATGAGTTCGGGTGCAGTGGAATCCACACTAAGGGTCTACCTAGCCTAAAATCAATAGTACAGAGTTGTTGATGCAGTCAAAATTTGCATCCAAAATCATTTTATTGAAGTTTTTGCTCGACGGCCATTTGAAATCGGCGAAGACTTCTAAATGGGAAATTGGATCTAAAAGCCAATTGAACGACCCAGTAACTGAACTATTAATTACAGCAAGTCATAAATGACTTGGAGCAGCTATGAAAAAGCTCTAATGATGAAAATAAGTGAGAATACAGAAAATGACCTGAAGGATCATTACAATATCAATTATTAAGGAACTTTTATTCCAGAAAGTTACAGATAAGAAAATACCTGAAGTCTCAAATAGGTGAGGATATTGGGCTTGTATTTAACTCTCTATATCCTATGTAGACTCCTCCACTGGGAGGTGCCTCCACTAAACCTTAACTACATAAATCTCTCTAGTACGCAGCCGCCTCACATCACTAGCCAAAATAAGCACGGGCTCTTTTACAAAGGCCAACTGCTCATCTAACTAGACAAAGTACCACCTAAGAACATGTGAAGGGTTAGGAATATACTTCCATGGAGACATGGAAAACTGGATGAGCAATTGAAAATTTTAGAGGTAAAGCTAACTCATAGGCCACCTCGCCCACTGCGTGGTGAATCTCAAAAGGTCCAATATACTAAGGGCTGATCTTACCCTTCCTTATGAACCTCATCACACCTATCATAGGTGAAACATGAAGGAGCATACGGTCACCAACTCCAAATTTCAAGGCACAGAGTGTACGTTTGTCATTGGCCTTCTGCTTACTCTGGGCTGCTCTCAGCCTATCCTGAATTACCTTAACTCTATCCAATGAGTCCTAAAGTAAATCCGTACCATAAGGTTTCACCTCAAAAGTTTCAAACCACCTTATCGTAAAATGACATCTCCTACCATATAAGGACTTATAAGGTGCCATCTTAATACTCGAATGATAGCTGTTATTATAAGTAAACTCTGCCAATGCTAAGTGTTGATCCCACTGTCCTCTAAAATCCATTACATAGGTTTACAGCATATCCTTAACCACCTGAATAGTCTGCTCGGACTGGCCATCTATCTGCAGATGAAAATCTATACTCAAATCGACTTTAGTACCCAACTCCTCCTGAAATGTCATCCAAAATCTCAAAGTAAATACAGAACCATGATTTGATATGATTAAACAACACCCCATACAAATGAACTATCTCCCGAACATAAATTTGGGCTAATCTTTCAGCACTGAAGGTCATCTAAATAAGAATAAAATATTCTAACTTGGTCAAACGATCCACAATAACCCAAACACCATAATGACCACGGGGAGTACGAGTTAAACCGCTAATGAAGTCTATAGTAATCCATTCCCTTTTCCACTCCGGAATGGGCAACCTCTGAGTTAATCCACTTATACATTGATACTCGGCCTCATCTAACATAGGAAACAAGCCACAAATTTTGTCACATCTCTCTACATCCCATCCCACTAGTAATACTATCTCAAATCTCTGTATATCTTAGTTGTACTGGGATGAATAAAATATCTAGAACTATGAGCCTCATGAAAAATCAACTAAGTCAAGTAATCAAGTTGAGGAGAATAAATACGAACCTTCTTCATCAAAACACAACCAAGAACAACACCAAAATCATCACAAAACACAGTGAATCCCTTACCTGTAACACCCCGCATTTCGAGCTAGAACGTAAACTGTCATTTCTACTCGTAGATGTTTCAAAAGCCATAAATCCAATGTAAATATAGTGTTTTAATTCATTATATAGTGTGGGTATGTATTTTAGCATGAATTGAGATCATAGAGGCCCCTTAACTCAAAGACGAGTTGAAAACAATTCTATCGATTAAGTTTTAGTGGATACTTCAAGTTGGGTCAACTTTTGTCAATAATAAATTCTGTTATATAACGAATTAGGTGGCCTGATATATATAAAATGAAATTTCTTTGAGTATTCTTTCCTACGCAACTGATTTCGTCCAAATTCAACATCGGAGTAAAAAGTTATGCCCCATTTACTTCAGCATGTCAGCATGTCAATTGAGGGACTGCTACGGCTTTTTTTGGTTTCTTAGGGGTATTTTAGTCTTTACCCTACCCCAAAATGTGAAAACAGATGATTTAAGGCATTATTGAGCAAAATATGCTCATTCTTCGCCATTTTCTCTCAAATAAAAATCCTAATACTTTCCCCAAAGATCAAGAAATCGAGCCTTAAGTCCAAGAATTCCAAGGAAATAAATCAAGATCCGAGTTGTACTCTTTAAACTAAGTAATCTAAGGTACGCGGGATTTTTCTAAAACTACATGGACATGGTGAAATTATTTTAATGATGAATAAATGTTTAGAAATCACGAACTTACAAAGGGGTTTTGGATTTACAATTATATTCATGTATTATGAAACCTTATTGATGATAAAGTTTTGGTCTTGAGACCTTTTCCCCCAAATCTGATTTATAACCATGTTTAAGTATGTATATGTATGTGTTTAATAAGTTTGAATGATGAATTGAGAGCATAAACTGTTAGAAATCCCTCTCTTGTTTACCAGTTTCTTGTTTTCGTAAGTTATGATTTATTCAAAATACATCGTTAGAAGCATGGCACAAATGTCTTGATTTTTGTTTATGATTGGATTATGGATTTGAATAGAAGATAGGGTGTTTTAATTGATGTTAAAATTTAAATATGTTTACTAAGAAGATTGCATGTTTTGTCACAAATTTCATAACCACTACATGTTTGTTGAAATACTGAAAAAAGTGATCTTTGCATAACTTGATAAATGTTTTAAAGTCTGAATTTTTTTGAATTGTCTGAAGTATGGTGGTCCAAACTTTATGTTTTGAAAGAAGAGACTATGATATGATATTTTATGGCTCAGAAACATGACTTTCAAGTCTTGGTATGACGATAACAATACAGATAAATGTCATAGCAGATTTAGAACAGACTGAAAATACAGATTTTACTCAGGTTTTTAGATTTTGAATTCAGAAAGATGCATATTTCTAAAAGTTTAAAAATGGGCTTAAAGAGAGTTAGATGGTTACCTGAAGAAAGTACCAGTTGAAAGACTCTATGCTAGAAACCGTGATTTACCGACACGAGATTATGGTACCCTGCTTTGTGATCTTGTGTACCTTGATTCATGTCATCCCAAATTGAGACTATGGTTAGGAGCCCTGCTTTGTGATCTTGTGCACTGCCATGACATGTTGATTTGATTGGGGATCATGGGACCATGCTGTGTGGTCTTACGTGTCTTCCCTTATGGATACTCTAATCCTTGTGGCAAACTTGGATTCGAGACTTGGCCACAGAGTCAAGGGCGGATTCCATATAGCCCATGGAATTACAGATTATAGGGTGTACCATCTAGCTTAGAAGTAAGATAAAGAGTGAGTCATAGATTCAAATAACTATTTCAAGGTCTTTTAAGTGTGCCCATGTGTTTTCATATATTATATATAAAATATTTTATGAATTGATCTCATTTATGATATATATATAAAAATGTATTATTTTGGATTGCTCTGCGTACCAGTACATTTGTATTGATCCCCTATATTTCAGGATCTGAGACATAGTCTCGAGGTCTCGTTAAGCAGTAGATTACCTTATCAGAAGTTTGCAGCTGGAGAGCCTCCCTTACTTCAGAAGGCTTGTATTGAAACTGTTATTGTTATTTCATTTTGATTCATGGTCCGACTGGGGTCCTTATCCCAGATGTTATACAGATGTCCTTCAGTTGTTAGAGATTTCGCAAACTAATGTTTATTGATCTTTATGAACTTATTTCAGTATTGAGTAGTTTGAATAAAAGTTGACCATGATTTCGTTGTAATACATTTCCACATTTTCCTTATTGTATGTAAATAGTGTTCATGATTGCCAGATGGATAGGGGCGCCCGAGCCTTTATGGTTTGGGATGCTTGTCATGGCTAGGGCCCCAGCTCGGGTCGTGACATTACCCTCAACAGGAAGAGCTAACACTGGTGCTGAAGTAAGACAATCCTTAAGCTTTCCAAAGCTCAACTCACACTCCTCAGACCATCGAAAAGGAACTTCCTTTCATGTTAATCTAGTCATAGGAGCTCAAATAGTCGCATAACTCTCAACAAAACGTCTGTAATAATCAGCCAACCTAATTAAACTACAAACCTCAATCGGAGATGTAGGCCTAGCCTAATTACAAATTGCCTTAATCTTAGCCCGGTCTACATAATACCAGCATTGGACACCACAAGTCCAAGAAATGCCACTGACTCAAGCGAAAACTCATACTTAGAGAACTTGGCAAAAAGTATATGATCTCTCAAAGTTTGGAGCACGGCTCTCAAATGTTGCACATGCTCCTTACTACTCCTCAAATACACAAGAATGTCATCAATGAACACAATACTAAAGGAGTGTAAATAAGGGCTAAACACACGGTTCGTCAAATCCATGAACGTGACTGGGGCATTAGTCAACTCGAAAAACATCACCAAGAACTCATAATGATCATAACGGGTCCTGAAAGTTGTCTTCCAGATATCCTCAGCCCGAATCCTCAACTGATGATAACCTGACCTCAAATAAATCTTAAGAAACACAGAAGCACCCTAAATATGGTCGAAATAAATCATCAATGCGAGGCATAGGATAACGGTTCTTCATTGTCACCTTATTAAGCTGTCTATAATCAATACACATGCGTATCGAACCGTCTTTCTTCTTTACTAACCAAAAAGGAGCTTCCTATGGGGACACACTCGGTCTAATAAAACCCTTACCAAGAAGATCCTAAAGCTGAGAATTCAGCTCCTTAAGCTCGGCAGGAGCCATATGGTAAGGTGCCATAGAAATAGGTTAGGTTCCAGGCTCAAGGTCAATAGTAAACTCAATCCACGATCAGGGGTGTTTTGTCCCTCTTAACTTAAAGGGTTGGAAAACATTTATTTTGAATTTTTAAAACTATTTCTAAACTTTAAAGAAAATTTCAAAAAAATCTAAGAAATTACAGAAGCACCACTTAATTTATTTGAAAAGAAAGTAAGAAAAATTTTAAGGAAAATCCTAAGTCTTAAAACAGAAAAAGACTTATCCTTTGTGAAAAATTCTGAGTAAGAAGTTCTTATTAAAATCTTAAGAATATTTTTAAGACACCTAAAATGTCTGCTAACTTGTGATTATCCGGACTATTTGAAAACCACCTTTGACTAACTTTGAAAAGGAGAAGTTGATTTTTAGAAAGAAAGTAATTTTAGGAAAATACTTGTATAAAATAAATTTTTGATGACTTAGTAAGGAATTTAACTAAGTCTAAGAAAATTAATAACAACTAGCACGTAGAAGGGAGAACGAGAAACTAAAAGACTTAGGCCATTAGGACCAAATCCATAAACCTGTCCTAAGCTAATTTAGATTTTCGGCCCATCATCACCTGTCCTAATCTAAATATTGGGCATAGGGTCCATAACCTGTCCTAAACTATATTTTTAGGCTCTTTGGCCAAAAATTTTCTTCACCTGTATTAGTTTACAACTTTGACTTTGAGGTCCAAATGACTGAATAGATAAGTAACTAACTAAATAAATAAATGACATCTAAAAAAAAGATTAATAAAAGTGAGACTTTCAAGTCTCTAAATAACTTTGACAATGGGTTTCAGCCCATTTATTCTTCTTCCATCTTCTCATATCCATGCACCATGTAACTGGCTTTAGAATTTCTTTTGGGCTTGACTTAAAAAAGATGGGCCTCATTGGACCATTATGAAATGCAAGGGAAAAAAGTCAATTTGAACTCTAATATGGGTTCATGCAAAGAAAAGATAAAAAAATTAATACTCATTCTAAATTTACAACCAACACATAGAATTTAAAATGATTCACGAATTTGAAGAGAAATATATACCAATCAAAGAATTCTAAATTAATAGGAGATGAATTGATATCAATCTAAAATTGACAATCCAACTTTACTGTTAAACACTTGAATAGTTAAAAAAAAACATGCATGATCCTGACATTTGCTTAAATTCAACTCATTCTTTCACAATACCAAACCAAAAGTTAATATCTATTCACTACAGTTCACAACATTACAATTGTCGGAACATGACCTCCGTTTAAAGTTTATTCCGAAATACCCAATTCGTTCAATCAATAGGAAAACTACACTTGTTTATCAAGGCCTAACATTTAACCTAGAAGAATATACGTCTTTATAAAGAACTCAAACGAAATATAAAATAGAACAAACAAAACAACAAAGAAAATTATCACAAAAATCCAACCAGAGTTTGAGCAACAACAAAATTAGAAGGACTTACAATATTTTATAACAAAATCAATATCCACACAATGATTCAACCCCCAACTTAACCATTTTGAGGAGAAAGAAAACATGGAGGGAAGCAGGGAAAAAAGTAAACTGTAAGTAAATAAAGCAAAGAAAGAAAATGCAACAATCTGGAAGATAGCAACACTTTAAAAAAATTTAAAAATGTAAAAGTAGAAAGGAACAAACTTTGGGCAGATTTTGAGCATAGAAACAAAGATACGTGATTCAAACTAAGAGCTCGTTTGGATAGACTGAAAAAAGCTGAAAAAAGCGCTTTTGAGATTGCTGAGCTTATTTTAAAAATAAGCAGTTAAGTGTTTGGATAAAAGTGCTGAAACTGAAAAAAAGTTATTGATGTGTTTGGTAAATAATGTTTTTAAGCACTTTTTTTTAAATGACTGAAATACCCTTATAACTGTTAATAATATATAGAGTTGATTATTATTAATTTTTATTGTTAAAATGATTCAAATTAAAATTAATATATATATATATATATATATATATATATTTATTAAAAAATATAACTATTAATTTGTGCGCTATTTTTTTTAAGAGTTTAAAGTGTTGAATATTTGTGTTTGAAAAATATAATTATATATTTTCTTTGAGGAAGAAGGAAACCTGCTTTTTGAATTCATGTAAGATAGGAGAATCCATGTCTTCTAAGTTTTCTTGCAAGTATTATTTTGTTATTATGGATATTAGAATAGATAATCAACTGCAATATAGTTGTAAAGAAATCTTAAATTTGACTGTTTTTTATTAAACTCAAAATGAGATGGAAATGCAACTACTCCATTTTAACTTTAACAACAACTACTCTATAAAGTGGATTTGCATATGTAATGTGACATTGAAATTACTGAAAACATTAGGAGGACTTCAACATTTGTCAATTAGATATTCTTAAAGATAAAATCGCAACGTCACTGTGGATATTTCCATTAATTTGTCAATATCATCAAGCTGATAGAAGTGGTAAATTAGGGCTAAGGATAAAATTGAAATAAGGTATAATTGCTAGGGACATAAAGGTAATTTATATGGTCAACTAAAATAAATTATAAGCTGCTTAAAAAAAAGTTGTTCATTGCTGCTTATAGATTTTGGCTGAAAAAAGCAAAAAACAACTTATTTTAAGCAATTAAAATTTTTACCAAACATTATTTTAAGCAAAAAAGTGCTTATAAGTTGGTTTGACCAACTTATAAGCACACCCAAACACCCTCTAACACCTTTAAGTCAACTCCCCCTCTCTTAACCAAATTATATAAAAATATTAAAATTAGAAACTTTAACGAATTTTATTAAACTGACACTCATGGAAAATGCATTGGTCTCCTCAATACTTATGGATCGAAAAGACCTTGAGAGTTATATTCATACCACACAAATACCATAGGCAATAACTTTGAAAAAAAATCGAAATAGAATTCAAAATTTCTAACACAATATTAGCCTATCATGTTTAGCAAAAGAAGGATCTTTTTCACCTAAGCAAGCATTTATAGATATCAAGACTTCTCCTTACTCCATATCCCATTAAATTAAACATGATCAATAAGTAGAATCAAAAGAATGCAAACATAAGATAAATATTTTTTAGGACTAAAATGCCATTCTTGTTCCTCCTCGCCTTCTCTTTTACAAACCATGAGGATTCGTAATCAAGAAAGTCATGGAACTCTCATAGAATTTAAAAATCTGATAAACTAACAAGCAAAAACTGAATGAAGTGTCAGTCGTCGGATAACAAAAAAATCTACTAAAATTTTCTCTAGTAAAAACAACCAAATTTACAACCAGTGAGCATCCTAATACAAAGAATCTAGCCCCTTTCACTTCTATAATCGTTTACAGGAAGAAATTAGTAGCCCTTTTAGAGTGTGGGCTTTACTAAACTTTTAGGCTAAAAGCTAAGCAAAACAGCATACACAAACTGAATTAAAGGAAAAATTTAGAAAACTACATAGATTCATCAACGCTAAATAAACCAAAACAGTAAAACCCTGCGATCTAAATGTGGCTACAGTGACAAAATTCATGAATAGATTCAATTAGTAGAATGATAATAAAAATAATTTCACAGCCTCTACGACACACAAATCCCAACACACAATACTAATACTACTATTAGAACAATATTACTACTACAGAGTAATTGAGAAGAAAAAGAAAAAATTAAAACTAAATGGGATGAAGCATTTCCTATTTTGAAGCAGCAAAACGAGACTACGAGACGACTTTTACAAAAAAAAATTTATACTAAAAGAGATACGATTTCTTACTCGAAAGTTCTTCACCTTCAAGACATGCCTCTTTTAGATCAACAAGGAGCTTTATAAGGGAAACAAAATGGGGAGTCAATCCTTTCTCCACTGATGTGGGATAAAGAGAAATGAGGGTAATTTAGGAATTTTGAAAATAAGATGAGGGAGGGTGAGCTGTGTTGTACGAATTTGTACTGATTTTGCATTTCAAAATAAACATCAGATGATGCTGAGATATTGAGGAAATTCATGGTTGTACATTTGTTGGGTCGGATTGAGTTTGGGTATGGGTCAATTTTGGAAAGCTGGGTTTGGGTTTGTCGGGTTTTTGGCCAGAATTAATTCATTCGCTGGATTTTGATGGGTTGCTAGCATTGGGTTACTGTGCGACTATTTATTGATGTCGCCGTTGGGTCAAATTTGAAATTTTGGAGTTGATATCGGTTTGTTTGGATGTGTGTACGTTGAAATTGTTGTTGTTAATTTGGACGTGTTATTATTGTTGTTGTTTGAAGAAGAAGATGGCAAATAATGGTGGGTCGGGTAGGGTCGATTGGTTGGGCCGTTGGAGTTGGATCAGGTCAGGGGAGGTTGTTGGGCCTGATATGTGGTGTTTACATAAAGTATCAAACTTAAGCATTAAAATTACTAAAAATAACAGCAATTTTATTAAATTACATTTTGTAACATCTATAACATTATTTTATGTGGTCTGTACTTTTTACCCACTTGGAGAAGTAGCTGTAAGTTTTTCCTCTTTTCACGCCATTAGCTTTCTCTTTCATTATTTTGAAAGATTTTTTGCCATTTTTTTTGCCCTAAAGTATATCTTTCCGCTCCCATTTTTTTTCACTTTGCACGATTTTAGCATCATCAGTAAAGATTATCTTCATCTATTTCAGGTAACTCTTAATTTAGCTATTGCATGTTAGCATTTTTTTTGGGTAAATTTCAGAATTAGCAAACTCTAATATATCTCAAAATCAAAATTTAAGGTTTTTGATTTTAATGTCTGAACAAACACCAAAATCATCAACAAATAGTGGTATAAGTAATTCAAATTTGGTCTATGATTGTGGACCATCTTTTAGTCTTGGGTTAACTCAAGAAGATGTAGTTAAAGTTGTTTCAAATTCATTACAGTCGAAGAAATTTGAGAAACCGGAAGAGATTAGGTCGAAGTTTCACAACGATCCGCTGAAGATGAAAAAAATTTGAAAAAAAAACGTTGAAGAAATTGCCTTCTCAGAAGGAAAAAAAATTTAAAAAATTGAGAAGAAAAGAAAAGCGAAAGAAATGGAAGGTTTGACTAAGGTTGATGAGGATGTTCAGATCTCTTTTGATGATGATTCTGAAGATGTTAGCGAGGAAGAGGTTATTTTTTGTTCTAAATGTATTTTTTGAGTAAAATGTATTTTGCCCCAAGTAAAGATGTTGTTAAAATTGTAAGTTATATGTATTTTTTTGATGTAGTTAATATGTATTTTGGTGTTATGATGATATTTTGTGATTGAATGTTGATTTGTGAAGATGATAGTATAATTATGAAAATATATTTTTGTATTAACTACTCATGAAGAGTATATTGGCTATATGTATTTTTTAGCATAAATGATTTGTATTTTTCAGTGTTGGTTGCAGTTTTGATATGGTAAGAAATACATATGCATGTTAATTTTACTTGAAATACTACATCAGTATGTTAGATATATGTATTTTTAGTACATATGATATGTATTTTTCAGTGTTGGTTGCAGTTTTGATATGATAAAAATACATATGCATGTTAATTTTAGCTTAAATACCAGAACAGTCTATTGACTATATGTATTTTTAGTATATTTGATATGTATTTTTCAGTGTTGGTTGCAGTTTTGATATGATAAAAATACATATGCCTGTTATATGTTTTTGATTTTTATTGGCTGCTTGATTTTTTGGCTGCATGTTATATGATTCTTTGTATAGGAGATGCAGGATGAAATATTCATTGTCAGAAAACTTCCAAGATTTGCACCACACATGTGTTCTTACATTGACAAAGATATTTATTGAAGCATACACGCAATTTTAAACAAGTAATAGTTTAAAAACTTTTGCGACAAAAACATTTTTGGTTATTTTATGAAGAAGAAGTAATGTGTAGTACAAGCACAGTTGGGCAAATACGTTATGACTCTTGAGGTGAAAGGTAGTTCTTCTTCTGGGATTCTGATTTGTGCTAATGGGACCTTTCTTAATTTTACTCCCAGGGAATTTGCTATCATAACTGGATTAAATTGTGTGTCAATTAGGTATGACTTTATTTTTGACGAGGGTGTACCAAATAGAATGGTTGAGAAGTATTTCAATGGGGCAGAAATTATACAGAAAAGGTAACTATTTCTAGCATTCACGGAGAGAGTATGGGCGGAGAACAATGATGCGGATGCTGAGAAATTTGCAATCCTGTACTTCCTGCATTCATTTATCTTATCTAATGTTGAAACTGTGGTAATACCCCGTCTTCATTTCAATTTGGTCGATAGTGGAAGATATAAGGATTTTCCATGGGGTTATTCATCGTTTGAAGATCTGGCCAGAAGTTTGAACAACCGGTTGAAAGCTGGTGGTCAATTTTATTTGATTCAGGGAATGCCACTGGCTATTTAAGTGTGGCTTTACAAGTGTTGTTCAAATGTACCACCAAAGATTGCATCGAAGGTTGATAATTGGATTCCCCGATTATTAAATTGGAAGACGATTGCACCTCGTCCACGCTTTGAGGTTTTGATGAATGCTATGTTCAATGACAATGGCAAGGTTTGTTGTTACTAAATACATATGTATTTTACAGTATACATATATACATTTTCATTTACAATTGTTTAACTGATTCTTTAACATATATTATTTACCTATTATTCTAGGTTGTCTTTAAGAACATAGAGCCAACAAAAAAGGAGTTGTCAAAATTGTAAATACCACAGAAGGATGCACTACAACATGAACGTTATGTTGATTCTAATAACGACTTCTAGGATCCACCACCAAGAAAGATCAATGAATATTCAAAGAAGAAATAGAAGGTTGATTCCTCAACACCAGTAGTGAAGAAACCTTTAAGGAAAAAGCAAGTAGATAGTTTTGACGAGCATACCCAAACGAGGACACCAACTCCTCGTGCTGCAAAGGCTGATGGAATGAAGACACCAGTTTTCAAGCTAATTCCAACACGACAGGCATCTTTTTCGAAAACAAAGAAAGGAAAGCAAACAACTCGGATTATTTTTCCTCAGGTACACTCAAAGCCAGATATTCATGTAGAGGAAGTAGCCGTGTTAAAGCCTGAGAGTCATGTTGAGAAAGAAGCCTTTATTTCTAAGAAAGATTTTGATGCATTTCACGATGAGGTAATTTTTTTTTGGCAAATATTTTGTTTTACATGGAAAAAAATTTGTATATAGATTTTTTATCAAAACAGGTTCTCGTGAGTTTAAAGAAATTCGTGGCTAATGAGAAAAAAATTCAAAAAGTTGACGAAAGCATTCACTCAAAGCAAGGTAATTTTTTTCTTTGAAAATCTTAGATGATTTGAATATATATACTTATTGGACTGCCTTATACAAATACAACATATTTTGTTAAATAATTCATTATGTTATTGGACATAAATTTTTCAGGAGCAGGTTGTAGATATAAAAGCTGATAAACCAAATGTTGATGAGGGAGGGTTAGAGCAATCTGGACAATATTTCAGTCCTGATGTTGTTCAATCTTCGGATAACATTTCTGACGGTACAAAGGTAAATATTAAAGTTCCAAATACATATTTACTTTTACTTTTAAATTTTATATTCAAAATATAGTTGAGGTTAATAGAACTATCAAATTTGGAATAGAATTGAAGATTGACTTAGTATGATGTGCAAGAATTATTTGTTTATGTGTTGTTGATACTTTATGTATTTTTTCCTTAAATATATATGCATTGTTCAATAAATACAATTATTTTTTACATCACATGTAGTTTATATATATATTTTTGAGGATGCTCACATAACAGTAAATAGTATTTGGTTCATTACAAACATTATAACATGCGACACCGTGTGTTTTTAGTTTTATTCATATGTATTTTTTAACACTGCATTTGTATTTTTAGTTTTATTCGTATGTATGATTTAACATTGCAGATGTATTTTTAGTTTTATTCATATGTATTTTTTGATACTGCATATGTATTTTTAGTTTTATTCATATGTATTTCTTAACACTGCATATGTATTTTAACACTGGGTGATTATTTTTTTATGTACTATATTTTTGAGTTTGATGTTATAGATAAATATGTATATTCAGTTTCATAAAAAAAAATATTAAAGTTGACTCAAGTTTTAATAGGTTATTTTAATTTGTATATGTATTTGTAGCAACAACATACAGATAAAGATCCTGACCTCCAGAATATGGATTATGTTGGTACCGAAAGATCACCACAACGATTAAATTCGGAGGTTGATAAGAAATTTGAGGCAAATTTTCTTGGTAAAACGGTAAATAATTAAGTTTCATATATATATATATATATATTCATTTGAATTCATATATATAAACAGATACAAGTACATGTTTGTTTGTTGTTTTGATTTTTATACTTGTTTTCAAGGGGTGTACTGATTTGCATTTTGAAAAAATGAATGTTGAAATTGATTCTCATCAATTAATCCCTGATGAGCTTCTCCGAAGTATAAATTTGGATTACTTACATTCGGAGAAGGTTGTTCAACATGATTGTCAAGTATGTATAGTGATGTTAACTTTTTCTTCATGTCATGTAATAATTCAGAGGAAAATTAAATTTTTTCTTTTATTTTTTTGCAGACCATCGATGAGAAAATTGATGAAACAATTTTGTCTGATTCGCAATTCACAATCCCTGATGAGATGTTACCTAGCCTAAATGCGTATCAAATACAGAGCATCATCATACATCCATCGGCAAACCGTCAAGAAGAATCTCATCATGAAATTTTGGATGCAAAAACTTCTGAGACTGTTATTGAAGATCATGATCAAGTATGTATCTTACTATTATATATTTTGAGTTTATTTAGGTTCAATTTGATAGAAAAAATGTAATATTCTTTTTTCAATCTTTTTGTTAGATGAATAGAGGAATCACTGATTCAGAGGTAGAACTTGCTACCGAGGAGCAGGTTAGCACACCTCGTAATACATAAGAAGTAACCAATGATGAACAGAAGGATGAACAATTGTGGCCTGATTCAGAAAACACAATCCCGGATGAGTTTCTACCTAGCTTGAATGTCTACAATCAAAAAAGCATCACCATTCATCCATCCGCTAATCGTGAAGTAAAAACTCCCAAACCAAAGTTAAGGATTAGGCGACCATCAAAATTCAAGGAATCGCCATACACCGAAAAATTTGGTTCAGCTGTTGGTAAGTATAATAAGATATATATTATTTTTTACGTAATATGTCTTACAAATACGTTTGTATTTATTAAGTATTCATATTCTATAATTACATAGGGAGATAAAAAAGGCTAATACACATATTTCCCCAGAAACATCCATTTTTATATTACCCGATTGATGGGATAATAGATACAAAGATTGTCAAGAACTTCAAGGACTGAATTTCTGCTGACCTATTAAAAGCTACTGCTAGGAGGTAGTTCTTTTGAATTGCAAAAAATTATTTTTTTGTATCAATAAATGTTTTAATGTTTTACCAATTCCTTAAAATACCTAGGAAAGGAAAAGTGGATCATTACAAAAGGGGAAAATCAGAAATTTCAAAGATGCATTTTGGTGTTGAAGACAAAAACTGGTTCTATACGATGGAATTTGTGGACAGATTCGGTTAGTATATTATTTTGAAATTTTTTTCATTTTGTCTATAACAATAATTAAAAATACATATTAGGTTACATTGAAATACATTTGGTTTAACATGTATGTATTTTTAAGAATTCAAAGTATGATATATTATATTACATCAAATACTGTTGCATATACTATTAGATAACATTGTCTACATATAACTGAACTTTAAGAATGTAATTTTTGATACACAAGTCATCTATATTAATATAAAAAAATGCATATGTATTTTTTACTTGCATACACTGTAATATTTAGAATACAATTTTTTTGAATGCTCTAAAGTTTGTCGTATTCACTAATGCAGCATATTGATGTCTGCTTATACTACTTGAGGAAGAAGTCGAAGTATGGGCCGCACAGTTCGTACAAAAATGAGACAAACAAATCATACAAATACAGTACAGTTGACTGCAACTTTATGAACGTAATTAGATCTTTGAATAATGTATATTCTATGGATCATCAAAATCTTAAAGATGGAGTACAGGAGCACCATCTTATTGAGTACATCAATGGGTTCCGTATGCATGCTGCAGTGCCATGGCATACAGTGGAAGACATTTTTATTCCTGTCAATATAAAGGACAAACATCACTGGGTTCTCGCGGTTTTATCATTTTTAGAGAGGTGTATATTCTTATATGATTCATATGAATCCAATGGTCATTATGCGGCTGTTCTTGCTGAGATCGAGAAAATAGCAAAGATTATTCCATTGTGTCTCCAAGCTTGTGCTTTCTATGTTAAGAAAGGAATTGATCTTCAAAACCATCCAAGATACAAAGACAAAGAATCCTCAAATATGTTTGATGTTTTATTTGAAGATGACTTGCCTTAACAATAGAGTGGAAGCTTGTAAGTTTTGAAATTACATATACCAAAATTGTATCTTTGTACAAAATATATTTCACTATTTAATCAATTTTTTTTCTTCTTTTAGTAGGGATTGTGGTGTCTTTATCGTTATGTATGCAGAGTGCCTTTCTTATGGTCACAAAGTTATTGCGACTGAGTTCGACCCCAATGCACTCCGTACAAGATATGTTGCACTTTTGTGGGATTATGGGATTCAAAAATAAGAAGCAAATGTCATTAGTGATGTCGAAGCACCCGTGAAGTCTGCAAGGCAAAGTAGAATAACTAGTGTCACTGAAGTTGTTGATGTATGATGGTTGATTGATTTTAGACTTTTTGTACTTTAGAAACTAGTTTATGGATGTAGGTTTTGATTGTACAGACTAATTTTTATGTTTTAAATTTGTTCATATTTCATGGAGTTCTATCTTTTACTGTGAGATTTTGTTAAAAAATACTTGCATAGTTTTTATATTATCTTTAAAGATTCATATATCGTATAAACCAATTTTATTTAGACTAAAAATACATATGCAGTGTTAAAATCAAATATTGATACATATGGACCATTTCTAATATGTATTTTAGTATGTTGTTGTTGTTCTTTAAAGATATTTAGTTAAAAAATACATATGCAGTTTTCATATTATGCTTAAAAATACATATATAGTATAAATCAATTGTTTTTCAACAAAAAAATACATATGAAATGTTAGAATCAAACATTTCAAAAATACAACTGCAACATAATTAATATACATTTTTACTATATTTTCATTAACTATATTTATAAATTAGGATTTAAATTTAAATGTAATTTGACATTTTAATGCAATTATTTACAAAATATATATGCAGTGTTGATATTTTGCTATAAAATACATATTAAATATTTCCCAAAAAATACATATTTCATGTCAATATAATGCTTTTGGAAAATACATATTGATCAAACCTAATATTTAATTTTGATATGTGTTCATTTAGAATCATTATACAAGAGAATTTGAATTAAAGATAAATTTGACTTTTTTATGCAGTCATAGGTTTGATTATAGTTACAAAATACATATGCAGTGATTATATTTTTTTAAAAAAATACATATGTATTATACATCAAATGTATTTTTTACAGTACAAATACATATGCAGTAATAACATTATGCAATTCAAACATATATTTATATGTCACATATATTATTTAAACCTTTGAACAATTACAAATCATATACTTGTTTGGTTAATTAAAGTTACCACCTTTAAACTAATATATATTTACAATGTCAAAAATACATATGAACTGCTGCTTGAAAATACATATGTAATGTACAGATTTTGAAACATATATAATTTCATTATTCAGATATTACTATCTTCATTTGTCAAATGATTCATAAATTCATTAACTAAACTGAATTAGTTCATCATTATAAAAAAAAAAGTTTTAAGAAATAATACAAAAGAAGAAATGTATCATTTGCAATATTTCCTAAAAGAGCGCCTATTGTGACCCTTAGCCCCACAACCACCACATGAGTTGATATTCTTCTTTCCAAACATATCCCGGCCTGATTTTCCACGATTCTTCTTTGCAAGTCTTCCTGGAGGTCTTTTGTATTTTGGAGGCAGTACTATTTCACTAAGTGTGCTCTCTGGAATTATCCAGTCATCGCTGTGTGGCAACGGGTAGATTGGAACATCATATATTTTCAAAACAGTTTTTGGTTTAAACAAATCAGAATAGTATGGCCCCTTCTCAAAATTCTTTTTCTCCAACACCGCACAAGCATGTGCACATGATATCTCATCTATTTGAAAAGCATTACATGAGTACTTCTTTTCTTTGATGCAAACAATGAAGTGCTTTTATTTGTCGTGTACCGTATACACATATTCTGTGGCCGCTACACCCTGACATAAAAATAAAAAATTAAATGCTGTGATACAGAAAGATGAATTCAATATTCCATTATATGTTGTAAGCACACCAACATTTTTTTTTAAAAAAAATACTTATGCAATAAAAATACATATGCAGAGTACATTTTTACAGAGCAGCTAAATACATATACAGTTGTTAATAACTTCAATACAACAAAATGCATCTGCAAAATACATAATATGTATTTTAAATGTTCATATTTTTTATGTTTTATATCTTTTCATTTATTTACAACTGAATGGAAAGTATTTTCATATTTATGTTTTCATAATTATAACTTCCACAAATCTAAAAGGTCATACCGTCATACGGGTACACAAAGCCTCGTTCTCACTGAGTATGTCATTAAACTTTCCAATGAGTGTTGTGAAGGTATATGAAGCCTCCTGCCTATTTGCACAATTTCATTTTGCAAATAGTAATCGAACTTTCTCAAGAAAGTCATAAATTGGCAGTTCTCTCGCTGATACAAGCACTTCATTTATTGACACCGTAATGTTTGAAGTCAAAGTCCATCCTCGGTGAACTGTTGCATACGACCTAGCCCACTTTTCGTAACCCGCCAATTCCAAATATATCTTCACCCTAATATCAGCTGCCTCAACTTTTTCCATTAACATGTGGAATTCTGACTTTGAATATGATTTAACCATTGTATAAAAGATCTCCGACAATACATCATGTGACTTTTTATAAAGTTTTTTTACATTTCTCCATAGATTCCACATATATGCATAATGTGGAATATCTTCGTACACATCACCAACAGCCTTTATGATTCTTGGATTCCTATCAGACACAACATTCATGTTTTCTCTTACTCCGTACGTTTTCTTTAGATTCTTGAAGAACTACGTCCAGGATGCATCATTTTTAGAATCAAGCACACCATATGCCAAAGGAAACATTGATCTGTATACATAATTCATTATTTTTAGAATCAAGCACACCATATGCCAAACAAAATATATAACCTGCACATATAAAAAAAATCTGTGCAGGTCGATTTAAATACAGTTAGGAACTGCATATGTATTAATTACAATATAGGTGAATTAAAATGTATGTTTTATCTATCAGAAATGGTATCAATTACATATAATAAAATTTACATGAACCTCACTATCAAACATAATCAATTTTACATGTTTTATTCAGAAAATTTTGAACATATATCTAATTATATACACATATGTATATATGAACTGGATATATGTATTTTTCAAGTCAATAGCAGAAAAAAAATACAACTAGTTATACTAAGTAAATGATACTAATCTGCTCCGTCCGTTGTACATGCTGTTACAAATGCCCCAGCATACATTACTCTCAGATGACTAGCATCAACAACTACGACTGGTCTACAATGATCGAATCCTTTAATGAATGCATGTAGAGCGATAAATACATACAAGAACGCATTATCATTTGTCTTCTTCATTCTTATATGTGACTCCGGGTAGGTAGTATTCAACACATATAAGTATGATGTCAGTTTACCATAAGATGCTGATGGCTTACCCCTCAACTCTTCTAACGCTCTTTCCTTGGCTTTCCAACATAAAGTGTATGTCGAATCCATACCAAAATCTTCCTTCATGTTATTTTTTATTTTCGTTGCACTGTATTTTCGTTTGTGGTTTTTGAATTTATGTTTAACCATACTAGCTATCAACATACTAGTTACATGCACCTTTGGGTAGATCTTTTCCTTCACCGGGAATGTATGTTGAGGTCTGAATTCTCTTATTCTAAACATTCCTGTTTCTCCCATTCCTAATGCACACATTAAAAAGTCACAGTTTTTTGATTTGCAAACAATGTATACCTGCACACAACATAATTTATTACATTCAAAATACATATCCAAACTAATATTAAACAAGATCTGAGAGGTATAGAATGTACGTATATTTTCTTACTTGACCTTTTATCACGCGTATGAAATTTCTTCCTAATTGAATAGTCCTTCATAACTGACTTTAAAATTCTTTTTCTCAAGTAAACCTGGTCTTCCTCAACATTCTTGTGATGTGGGTCTGAGATAATCACCTCGACAGGATCCATCTCAGAAACATCTAATGCTTCTGTATTTTCACAAACCACTAAAGCTCCTTCATTTGTTGTATTTATCACCGTTTCCAAGTTGTTACAGTTGATTCCGCTTTCAGCAACATATATAGATGAACTTTACAAGTTGCTTCTTACAACTTTATCCAAAATGCTTACATATAAAGGAAGACAATTCATGTCTTGTATCAGCTTTTTCTGCAATATAAACACTTTTAAACCCATATCGTTATGTATTTCTGTCTGCCCTGCATTAGGAGTGATTTGATATTCCACTAGAATACGTTTGATGGTTAAGTCCACACTTAAGTGAGATGCCAAAATATCATGCAGCTCAACGATTGTTGCTGATGTGCTCAACAGTATAGCATCAGTGACATATTCTTCGAAGTTCTTTTCATATGTCCATCGACCAGAGTGCTTCACAAGGACTGGTATGCTTCCCATTTCTACTTGATTTAAGCAATAAATAAATAAATATACATATTTGTCAGATATCACTTATTTTAACACACACTTTACAACTTTAAGGGCAGACAAAGTTGCACAGCCAACATCTCCATTTGAAAAATATATTTAAACACTATTTGTTTAATTTAAAATACAAAATACAGAAACTACTTAATCAAACGGAACTAAAACAGGCATGAAATATATTATAACATATACACTTATACTCTCAAATTCCAACAAGCAAAACAAAAATACATATGCAGTGTTACCTTAAATCACATAAAAAATATATATGCAGTGTTAACATTAAGCATATCAAAAAATACATCTGGAGCATACCTAATTTGTAATTTGATATGATACATGCATATTTGTCAAATATTATTCTTATAACACACACTTTTCAGATTTAAGTGCAAACAAAGATACACAACCAACATCTCAATTTAAAAAATACATATACACAACATTAGCTTAAACTAAAATATCTTTTCAAATATACATTTATACTATAAAATTTCGACAACAAAAAAAAATACATATGCAGTGTTACTATTAACAATATCAAAAAATACATATGCAGTGTTACAATTAAGCATATCAAAAATACATATGGAGAAGATATTTAATACTTTTATCTGGGTTCATAGAATATCATCAAATTCAACAGATACATTCGATCATTCATTTATCTAGTATTTCAAAAAAAAAAAAATTGAATGTACTTCAATTCGCAAGTTGTTTACAATTGTTCTATTATTAAAACAATCAAAATAACAACAAACGATCCTAAAAAATAGAGTTGAATACTAATTTTTTTTCCTATTGAAACAACTTTAAAGCTGAAATTTGCAATAGATACTTGAATTCCAATTTTACTGCTGCCTTGATTCTAACTTGAATTTGTTTTACAATTTTTTCACATACAAATTAATGACGCCAACCAAAACTTGATAGGCACATCAGTAATGGTTAAAAAAATATGAACTGAATAGCAATAATGATTATGTACCTTCAATAGTAGTAATGGTTGAATTTTCAACTGACAGTTGAATTCAAACAAATATAACAGATGAATCAACAATTGAATTTGATTCAATCAAATACCTGCTTCATTTTGCAATTGCTGTTTATTTCAAAGAAGAATCAGTTCAATTTGATTCAGTAACACAGGGTTGGTTTAGAAGAAATTGCTAAGAAAAGATCTAGCTGTTAATGATGAAAAACTAAAATTTGAATTATGAAGTTATAACGGATGTCACGTTTTTTAAGAGTTTTAAATGGAAAAGGAATCAAAATATTTACTTGATTGGTAATTATACCATATAGAGCTCAACTAGTTTCAGTTAATTAAGTGCAGTAACTTTTTTGTAGATGTATTTTTACAGCAACATTTTTTAAAAATACAAGATATAAGTTGCTATAAAATATAATTATGAAACTTTTGCTATAAAACTAGTAATTAGGCTCTTAAGTATGCTAATTCTAAATTTTACCCTTTTGGGGGTATATTATGTATTTTTGGGGTTATTTAAAAAATAACCCCGATTAGTTTAAGAGTTAGTCAATTTTATTTAATTTTTATTTAAATTGAAAATCAGTCGGCCAATTGCATTGCAATTGTGGTCAATTTGATTTCAATTATGGCTAAATTAAATAAATTGGCTAAATTCAATTAAAATTCTATATGAATTAATACGTTGTTTAATCCCGAGCTTCTTTATTTAATAAAAATCAAACAAATATATTCAAAATAAATTATTTTGAAAAACAAACTATATTTCAATCAAGATTCTAATCATTTGAATTTATTTTCAAGATAAGCCCTCTTGATTCAAATCCAATATTTTGTAAAATAAATATTTAGGAAATAAATTATATAATTTTGCATAACTGAATACGATAATATATAATCGCTACTTAAAATGACAATTTTTTAGATAAATACTTTGAAAAACTTTTATTCGGATAAAATAAATATTATTATTTTAGTTTACCATCGAAGAATTCGTAATTAAATTTAGTCGTTGATAAGAAAAATTAGGTGTCAACAACTGCCCCCTCCCTTTGGGTAGGTTGGATGAAAGTAACCCTGGATAAAAAGAGTTTGACGTTTCTATTTTTTGTCCAACCATAAATTTATTTCCGAAGAAGGATGGTTTTTGCACGAGTTTCGTGGAGTTATGGATGGACCTCGGTATCAGGTTTCCTACATATCTCAAGTTACATGAGAATTTAGGCCATTTGTAGTTCATAAAGCTTAATTTAATACACGATTTTTAAAAAATTCACAACCTATCTTGGTTTTGGAGTTTTTAATGAAACCAAAAAACTCAAGAATAAAGGAATTTGGGGTGTGGGGGGGAGGGGGAGGAGGTTGGAATGCAGTCGAGTCAAAATAGAGCCCAACCTACATATTCTTGAAACTCAGGAAATCAGACTGCTTGTAGTTCGACTCAATCGGTAGAAAAGACAGTCTTTTATTTCAGACAATCTTTAGCTCGGGAGGAATGACAAGTTGATTGAGTTGTGGAAAAGTGGCTTGTAAATTCTTAACCATGAATGTGGGATCCTTCACATCCATAGGCAAGAAATTATTTGGACATAATTTCCCAAACTCTAAGTATGTTGTCGCCTAGATTTGAAAGAAAGAGAAGTTTACCCTCGGTATGAGTTTCAAAATATCCCGAAGGTGAAACTGAAGCCAGAATATCCCAAAATACCCATATGCCTTATAATAGGGGTGTTGTTGGATGGTGGTAGCGATCATCGTTTAGCTCCCGTCCAAGAGTTTGACGTCCCTCTCTAGACTATGTCCCGTTTTGTTGCTAAGAAAGAGTTTTACGTTGTACTGCATCCTTTTTGTAGTCATCCGCACCACGGTTTTCACAATTCTCATCATGGTCACTTGCCGATATCCAAGACCATCATCAACTACCCTAATCCAAACCAACATATACTAATGTAATCATAACCATAGTTATATAGGAGTTTAGACCTCTAACTCATTAATATACTTAATCTAATCTATATAACTAACCACCATTTATTATTAACCTACTAGTTTACTAGTCATCGAAAGGCCTCCAACCATTAGGCTAATTGAATTTTCATCTACTCTTTCTTTATGAAGTAACAACTAAATACGATTCATTAGATAGCCAACATTCATATCTAGCGAAGACGTAACACTAAACCATAATCACTATTTAATCAACTGATTCATAATTAAGATAAGTACACTAATTATTAAGGTAGTGAGAAGCTACATATTACCAATACATTATCTATCTATAAACCAACGCCTTTTTCTAGTTATCACCATTATTATCTAGGTGCTTATTTAATCATCCAACGGCATAGCATATTAGACATCAATATCACTATTCATCATCAATGCTAAGTCTATTATCACCAATAGTCGTTTTACAACCATAATTACTAGTTACCACAATTTAACTAAACAAGGTCCACCAAATAGTATTCTAGGCATTCTAGCCATCAAGTAATATAACCACTTTATATAAACAACTAGTTATCACATAACTTATTTTACTAGGTGAAATCCCACAACCTGACCATTTATTCAAGCCAAATATATTTACTAGGTGATTCCTTAATTCTACACATGATTACACTTATCAATTAGTCTTGACTCGCTAGTCGATAATTTCTACTTCTATTCACTATTTAGTATTGACAAGAGCCAAGCCACTTAACTAGTGATTAATGATAGAGAATTATAGAGACTTCCCAAGAAAAACATCATATCCTACATGCACACAAGGAATTAATCATACAATGACACAACGACGCATATACCTATATCTTCACATATGCTTACCATACATAATATCACCATAAAATCAATATATCTTCCGGGTTTACCGGGTATCATCATATCATCAATACCTCGAATTTACCGGGCATCATCACATCATCAATATATCCTTCGAATTCATCGGGCATTATCATAACATTAATACCTCTTTCAAATTTATCGGGCATCATCACATCATCAACATATCCTCTGGATTCACCGGGCATCATCATAACATCAATATATTCTCTGGATTCACGGGGAATCATCATAACATCAATACCTATTTCAGATTTACCGGGCATCATCATAACATCAATATATCCTCCGGATTCACCGGGAATCATCATAACATCGATTCCTCTTTAGAATTCACCAGGCATTATCACATCATCAATATATCCTCCGGATTCACCGGGCATCATCATAACATCAATATATCCTTCGAATTCACTGGGCATCATCATAACACCAATACCTCTTTCGGATTTACCAGGCATCATCATAACATTAACATATCCTCCGGATTCACCGGACATCATCATAACATCAATATATTCACCGTGACATCAATATATATATATATATATTAAAAGTGTGAAGACTCTTAGAAAAATAATTTAAATTTTTTTCCCTTCATTATAGGACTTCATAATAGACGAAATCATTTTTTTCACTATTTTCTTAAATCATTATATTATTTAATTATTTTAATAATATTAACTATAATATTGAATTCTAAAATATATACGAAAAGAAAAATTTACGAATCCTAAAATATATGGTAACAAACAATTATTAGGGTAAGAAGAATTAGAAAAAAAAAACTACTAAACTCTTAAGATTTAGGAACCATACGTGTGTATGACTTTAATTTTTTTTTTTAAATAAGACAATGAAACCGATTTTGTATTAAATAAAAAGCAAAGAAAAAGTCTAAAAGAACTATAAACAATGTACAGTAAATGTATATTTGTAGTAGTTTATTATTGTAGGAATTTTTATTCTTCTAAAGTTGGTAGTTATTTATGAAAAAAAAATATAAATTTACCATATTTAGATAATTTCTGTGAAAAGGTTTTGGACTTCTATAAATTGAGAATTCTTCTACAACAATGCAATAGAATCTTCAATGAACATATGAAAAATAAAAAAAAATACTTTTGGTCTTAGATCATTCTTTATTGTTTGCTTTAGAATTATTTTTTACGTCAAGAAATATTTATGTAATATTTAATTTACTTTTAAGGTGTATTGATTCTGTAGGTATCTTGAAGATGGATGATGATGATAATATCTATAGACAGTTGATGATCCGAATTTTGAAAGGTGATTAGTTTCACGTGACAATTTTTAGTTTTGAATGATATAAATTATTGTAGCTATTCATTCTTATTTTTTTCATTTAACTATCTTTTCTTTTTTTCTTTTACGATATGATATGTAGTTTATCAAACTTTACGATAAAGAAAAATTAGTATGATGAAAATCATAATTAAATCTGCCCGTAGAAAAATACAATAATTGACAAAGAGACACAACAAGAGACAAAGAAGAGAACGAGCGAACGTTTCTCCAAAAGTATTCACAGTACCAAAGAGTTGATAAGCGTTTCTCCAAAAGTATTCACGGATGAAGTAAAAATTCAATGCATAGTACAATCCTTGAATCTATTTGAGTCTACTTGGCAAGACATATGAAGCACGAGGTTTGGCTAAATTAAACTCACCTTTTGAGATTAGTTTCCTTTCTAATAATATTTTGAAAGGTGGAATTGAGAATATTCATTATTATATGAGAATAATTTCTCTTTTGGTTAAAGTTTTTTCATCTCTCATATATTTAATATTACTTGAATTAAGAAGTAGTGGTTAATAGATTGTCACCGCGGTAAGTTAAAGATGTTAGGCATTATGCTTCAGTTCTGTTAAATATGTGTTAGAATTTCTCTAGCAGTATTCACAGTACGAAAGAATTCATGAACTTTTCTTCAAAAGTATTCATGAATGAAGTAAAAATTTAAAGTACAATATAATTTTTTGGTCTATTTGGCAAGACATACGAAGCACAAGGTTGGCTAAATTAAACTGCATCTACAATATATTAAATTCATTAGCCACTTGAAACTTCTGGTGGTAAAATATATGTTCTTACAATGAAATATATGTTTTGAACTTTTTGCACTTCATTAAAAACCTTTATATTAGATAAAATTGTCTAATTTTAACTATTTAAAAGTTACACGTGCGAGGCACGTGCAGTTAAACTAGTATATATATATATATAGAGAGAGAGAGAGAATCAAATTAATAACAAGTGCAAGACCACACCGAATAAATTGGAAAAGAAATAAGGACATATTATCACACCTTGCCATTTATTATCAATGCAATATGTTTGTAGGTGCATGAGCATGTATATACATATGATAAGAACACTTTGTATATTACTGGGCTTAACATGATTATCAGCATTGTCAATAACTAGCCATGATTATACTTTCTAGAATCTCTTTTTATATGCATGATTCATAATACAATGATTAAGGAATTCTTTTGCACAAACACTAGTTTAGTCGTTAGGCTTGAACATAATATATGTAATAGCATAATCCAAGGTTCACATAACAACAAGTCAATAATTCAAGTGATAGCATAGTCATAGGCTCAATTTATAAGACTTTTCAATGCTAATCAACAATTTCAAGAAGATGACAATCAACATACATATTATTTTCAAATCCAACATCGTGAATAACCCATCTACCAGATCTAACCATCACATTTCCAAGAGAATATTCTAGTCATTTAACAAATATCTAGGTCACTAACAATTTACGTAATCCAAGCTTAATGCGATCACGTCCGCTTCTAACATCTTAAAATATCCATTCAAGTATAACTTCTACCCGGAACTAGACTAATTCATCTACATCATGTCTTAGAGGTTTAACAATCCATACTAGTTCTATGATATAATTCTTCCTTAAGTATTGCTCTTAGTTCATACAAGGCATCTAAGGCAAATTTCATAACTAAATATATCTAAAGTCAAATTACTCTTACTATGAGTAGACAAGGTCACCCCCATCTAATTACAACAACTAAAGCATTCTCATATTAATCATGAGATAACAAGTCCAACTAGCCAAGGTTCTAAGCTATAAGTCAATCACCACACTATACAATTTCAATGGCCTAAGTAGTTCAACTAATCCTTAATATACCATTTATCATACCAATGCCTAAAACCCATCCCATTAGCAACACAATATCAAAATCCTACTATAATAAAGCTCAATCTAACAAAAGTAAGTCTAACCTACCTTGAATCCAAATATAGCTCACGAACCAACAATCTTTGTTTTTCCTTTCCTCAAAGCTTCTCCAAGGATCCACACTATCAAAAATATAATCTATGCATTATTACGAGAACAACAACACCCATATTGCACTATTGTGCTTCAGGTCCAAAATGACACAAAAACCCCCCAATGCGTCCCACGTATAAAAATATAGTTTTTGAGACCAACCCAACTTTCAAATACCATTATAGAGTTAAAGCCCTCAAGAAATTTGTGCAAAACAACCATATTTGGGGCTAAAATTAAGCCTCAAGCAATTTGAGGTTTTGGTAAAAAATTCAAGAAATTAGAATATGAAATGGAAGGATTCTTGTCTCAAATCCGTTGTTAATCATGAATATGTATGTTAACTGAGCTTCTAATTCATCTCCCAAGACTCAATTTGAGGTCAAAATATCATTCTTGGGCTGCTAGAGTTTAAAGAGAGGTGAAAAATGCCCAAAAGTCGGCCATGGGGCCTTTTTTTTTTGCGGCTAAAAGGGGCCCATAAGGTCAAAACTTATTTTTGACCTCCTGAACTTATTCGGACTCTGTTTTTCACAAACGGACAAAACTACATAAATAACACTTATAATGGGTGGCTTTATTTTTTTGTCCCTCAAAAGAAAGGTCTTATAAAACTAGCCTCCCTTCATTTTTTTTATATAGCACAATTACCTGTTTGCCCCTCAATATCTCAAATATTTTGAAACAACTCCATACTTATTTATCTTTCAACTTTAATTTTTTTTCTCTTTTTTATTTTACTCTAATTTTTATCTTTTCATTTCTCTCTCCTTTTTTTTAAAAGTTTTTCTCAATCTTTACTTTTTTGTCTTTTCTCCTCTCAACTTCTATTTAAAAATAAATCTATTTTTTTATTTTACTTTGATTTTCACTTTTTCCTTTTTTATTTATTTTTTTCTTTTTAGTTTTTTCAACCCCTAGATTTTTTTCCTTTTCTCCTCTCAACTTCGATTTATTTTTAAATTTTTTTCTTCTTTTTATTTTTAATTTTTTTGCTTTTTAAAATTTTCTCAATCTTTATTTTTGTTTTGTCTCTTTTTTTATTTTTTCTCAACCTTTATTTTTTTCTTTTCTTTCTCAACTTTTATATTTTTTTTTTATGTTTTTTATTTTTATTTTTTAAATATTTTTCTTCATTTTCTTGTAATTTTTATTATTTTTTTCTTTTCTTTGATTTCTTCCAATCAAGTTACACCCCATGGACAAGAGTTGACACTATCATATTGAGTCTTGATTTATGAGATATTCTATAACTCTTGCCTTAGAGTCATGACTTAGTTGATGAGTAATTATGCCCTATGGTCAAGAGTTGACTCTATCATATTGTATCTTGATTTATGACAATACTTAGCCCAAGAACCTTTCAAAAGAATAAGTTACGCCCAATCGACAGGTGTTGACACTATCATATTATTTCTTGATTTATGAGATGTTCTATAACTCGTCTTAGAAGCAAGGGTTTGCAACACAATTTAATTCATGAAAAATAAACTTCAACTATAAATAAAAATATGAAGAAACAACAATTTTTATTGATAAATGATATGGGTACAAATTTGTTTCTCTCTTGATTTTCTCCATAATTCGAGGGTCGTCAGTAGCGTATTTCCCGAATGTAGACATATTTGGATTTAATATAAATTTTTCCATAATTCGAGGACTGTTAGTGGCATATTTATCGAACGTTAGAAGATATGAATTTGATCTCTATGAAAGGAGAATTTTTGGATCTTCTTGATGTATTTAGTTATCAAGAATAGAGGATTTTGATCGTTTTGTGATATTCCATGAGTTTATGGAATTATCTAGAGATATTTGATTTCTTTATGAATATCTCATCAATTTGTAGATCTTGGAGATCGCCTCTTTAAAGGGATATTTCCCCCCTTTATATAGACATAATTTATGATTTAGGTAGAGTAGCCACCAAGCTAGATTTAGGGTAAAGTAGCTCCCAAGAACTCTAACAAAAATTGAACTGTTTTTGTAGAGTCAACAAAATTTCAATATCTACAAATGCCCCCTAATTTAAGGCTTGTCGGAGTGTAGACTTGATGAAACTCAAAGACGAGTCTGGAAGTACCGCTTCTATCTTTACGATCCTACAACTATAGATTTGCAAATTTGATTTATGAGAGAGGAGATGAAGGGAAGATTTGGTCCCACTGGGCATGCCAATTTATTTTCAACATAATTTAATTCATGAAAAATAAACTTCAACCACAAATAAGAATATGAAGAAACAATAGATTTTATTGATAAACGATGTGGGCACAAATTTGTTTCTCCCTTGATTCCTCTCTCTTGATTTTCTCCATAATTCAAAGGTCATTAGTAGCGGATTTTCGTAACGTAGGCTTATTTGGATTTGATATGAATTTCTCTGCAATTCGAGGGCCGTTAGTAGCGTATTCTCAAACGTAGGAAGATATAAATATGATCTCTATGAAAGGAGGATTTGTGGATCTTCTTGATGAATTTGGTTATCAAGAATAGAGGATTTTGATCCTTTTGTGATATTTCAAGAGTTTATGGAATTATCTAGATATATTCAATTTCCTTATGAATATCTTATCAATTTGTGGATCTTGGAGATAGCCTCTTTAAAGGGATATTTGCCCCCTTTATATAGGCGTAATTTAGGGGCTAGGTAGAGTAGCCACCAAGCTAGATTTAGGGTAAAGTAGCCCCCAAGAACTCTAACAAAAATTTAACTCTTTTTGTAGAGTCCAAAAAATTTCAATGTCTATAAATGCCCCCTACTTCAAGGCTTTTCAGAGTATAGACTTGATGAAACTGAAAGACGAGTCTTGAAGTACCGCTTCCATCTTTACGATCCTGCGGCTACATATTTGCATATTTGATTTATGAGAGAAGAGATGAAGGACAGATTTGATCCCACTGGGCGTACCAATTTGTTTGAAACATAATTTAATTCATGGAAAATAAACTTCAACCACAAATAAAAATATGAAGAAATAAAATTTTTTACTGATAAACGATGTGGGTACAAATCTGTTCCTCCCTTAATTCTTCTATCTTGATTTTCTCCATTATTTGAGGGCCGTCAGTAGCGAATTTTCTAAACGTAAGCATAATTTGATTTGATATCAATTTGTACATAATTTGAGAGCTATTTGTGGTGTATTTCTCGAATGTAGGTAGATATGAATTTGATCTCCATAAAAGGATGATTTATGGATCTTCTTGTTGTATTTGGTTATCAAGAATAAAGGATTTTGATCCTTTTGTGTTATTCCATGAGTTTATGGAATTATCTAGAGATATTTGATTTCTTTATGAGTATCTCATCAATTTGTTGATCTTGGAGATCGCCTCTTTAAAGGGATATTTTCTCCCTTTATTTAGGCGTAATTTAGAGTTTAGGTAGAGTAGCCACCAAGCTAGATTTAGGGTAAAGTAGCCCCCAAGAACTCTAACAAAAATTGAACTCTTTTTGTAGAGTCCACAAAACTTCAATGTCTACAGCAAAACTTAACTCAAGGATTTTAAAACAACAAGTTATGCTCCACATGCAAAATTTGACACTACCATATTATGTCTTGATTTGTGAGTTATTCTATAATTTTTTGCATTAGAGGCAAGACTTATCACAAAGGACTTCCTAACAACAAGTCATGCTCTTAGATTTGCTTCGATGTCAAAAAAGGAAGATTCTTTGCAGATTATCTAATTTTTTATTTATTAGCAAAATATAATAGAAGTTGAGAAAATAGAAAAAAGAGAACAAACAAAATAGAGAAACCAAAAAAAGAGATTGTGAAAAAAAGAAAAAAAATAAGAAAAAAATAAGAGTTAAGAAAAAAGAGAAGAATAAATAACCAAAAAATAGTTTAAAAAGATTGAGAAAAGCAAACGTGAGAAGAAAAATCTAAAAATAAAGTTTGAGAAAAATAAAAAATAAAAAATGAGAAATGATTAAACAAAAAATTAAAGAATGAGACCAATGAATTAAAAAAGAGAGAGAAATGAAGAAATAAATAATGTTTGAGGAAAATGGAGAAAAAAAAAAGTTGGGACAAATGAATTAAATAAAAAATAAAAGTTAAGGTTAAAAAATAAAAATAGAAGTTTAGAGATAAATAAGAATGAAAAGTTCAAAAATATTTGAGGTGTAGAGGGTCAAAAATGTACGTATACTATACATAAAAAATAAGAAAAGCTAGTCCTTAAGGACTTTTCATATGAAGGTCAAAAATTCAAACCCATCCACTTTTGTGATCATGCAATGTAATTTCCTGGACAAAAAGAGCTTAAGGACAAGCCCGATAAATTGACGAACATGTAACAAACTATTTTCAAATATCAAGGATTGATCTTGTATTTTATTTCTCCATTTACCTTACGCGTAACTAACTAACTAACTATGGTATATATGTCACGAACCGAGGCTTCCCCCTAGTCGGGACAATGGTGCTTACGGTCACAAGTAACCACAAGCTAATCCATGGGCTGGTACCTGCTATGGGTACTGAATAAAGTAAACAAAATACACATGTGCAGAAGTAAACTAACAATGCCATAAGGTTTAAATACTGATAAGGTAATGTAAAATTGGATACTGAAATACGTATCAAAATGTGTCTGAATGACTGAAAAAATCTGATAAAACCAACTGACTATCTAACTGATTGACTGCATGTCTGAAAGCCTTTAAACTGACTGAAGAGTTGATGGGACAGGCCCCAACTAACTCCAAACTGAACTAACTAAAAGGAAATACAAAAGATACTGAAATAACATAACAAGTTCTTGACATATGAGGACTCATCGTAACTGCTGTTGCTGATAGGCTGAACTGTCTAAGCACGGTCAGGAAACTAAGCATTCGAACCTATGATGTAAGACATCATAGCATGAAGAAAGTATGCGGTCAGTAATTTGAATGTACTGGTACATGAGATGAGGTTAGGCTGAAATGCATATTGTCACACCCCTATTTTTTACCGCATCCGATCCCACTAGGGAGTTGGTTTTAGAGAAAATGGATTTTTCCAATTAAAGTGACGTTTTGAATAGCGATTATTTTATTTACAGAGTCGCCACTTGGAATTGAGTTTGGGTGTTCCAAGTCACCTTATTGAATCCCTATTCAAAAGGAAATGACTCTTTATTTTTGGTCTGAGAACTAGAAATTCGGATAAGGAATTCTGTTGACCGAGGGGAAGGTGTTAGGCACCCCTCGAGTCCCGTGGTTCTAGCACAGTCTCTTTAATGACTTACGTCTGGCTTAAATTAATCTCTTGGATACATAATATTTGTTATCCTAATAGTGATTTCTGTCCCGCTTTTATTTATTGAGAATTTATTAAAAATTGCCTTGATGCGTGGCTTACTGATAGTAGTACTTTTTGGCCTTACCACGAGTTTTGGTATACTTCTCGTGCCTTTATGGAATTTATGAATCGTCCCATTTTTCCAAGTCTACATAAAAACCTAATAGGTTTAGAATCTACCCAACCCGATTCTATCAGCTTCAAATGATATATTTATTTTATTATAATGAATGGTTGATAGCAGTGCTTTCCGACTTCATCGTTAATTATCACTTATATATTAAACTTTAATTTTCTTGAGATTAAGAACCTAACTCATTCTTTTACAAATTCGCTCCCTTACAAATAGGTTTTCCCTCTCTCTTCTTTTATCGATGACAATGAATCTTGAATAAATTCTTAAATCATCTCACACAACTTCACATTAAATTGATTAGGCTAACAAAAATTAATACAAAAAGGAACAATATTTGAACCAACAACACATGGGCCTTTTGATTTTTGAACTAAATCTATAACTGACAACAATCTTATTTCAAACATATCAATTAATCCGAGAGATCAAGTGAGAAAATAAAATAGGAATTGAAGCTAACATTTAGCTAAGAGCTGCATTCATAACTAACTAGATAGATATAATAGTATTCATTACATTAAACCAGTATATGAAAACCCCATATAAGCATATAAATTAAAAGACGGTGAAAGAAACTCTTATTAATCATCCACGTAAATTAATTGATGACAAAATAAAATAAGCCCAGCTTGAGAAAGCATGCTTCAAGATAATTTCAAAACTTATACAATATAATAATCTCAACGGGAATGATATCAAGGTGTAAAACAATTTATCTTGACAATTCTAACATATAAGAACGTAAGCAATAACATAGTATATACATGTATAAGGAATAAATAACAAAACTTTTTTGTCAAATCTCTTTTGTAATAAATTTTTTAGCCAAAGTATATGACAGAAGTTGTTTGGAATCAATGGACAAAGACTGAAATTTTAGAAGCAAACTTTTCCCCTCTTCCTTGTAAACTCTCCCAAAATTTCATTCTTTGTTACTCTCATATTGTGTTATCGATATATGGCCTAAAAAAAGAACTTTCACATAAGTTTTGCATGAATGCATGCCTGCATACGATACTTGAATCTTAGATCACTATTTCGTCATTAGATAATCAGGATGCTAAATATGGTTTTGGAACAATCCACCTAATTATCATGCTAATTCCATATAATCCATGAACCACTATTTATATTGTTTATACCCTAGTTTCATGCAATCCATTCCACTACTTATGTACTGCTACTCAAACTCGTTTAAAGTGAATAGGGTAGAGAGGGAAGAATGACACTAAATCATAAAGCAAATTAAGAAACCATCTAAATACCGTAGAAACCAGGCCATGAATATAATAATATCACATTCGAAGTTTTAGATTCCAAAGAATTAAAATAAGGATTGACATTCGAATCTTCAAACTTACATGAAACCTGAGAGTATAGAACCAGAATAGAATACGAACCTCTATGGTAGAAATAAATAAATGCTAGGATGCCTTTTTCGGAAACTCGAATAGGAACCAAAGTCAAACTCCAACCTATGAATCCTTTGGAAAACACTCTTTTTTTTCTTGATTCTTTGCTTTTCCCTTTGTTGTGTGTCTGTATTTGTCCTCTCTTTTCTCTCTTTTTCTTTCTGTTTTCTCCCTTTTCCCCTCTGTTTCCAATGTTCTTCCATGTTTTGTGTTGTGTCTGAGTGTTTTATAATAGTTTGCGTATATGTGTATCGTGTGTTGGTGTGAAGGGAGTGGAAAATTGGGAGATAATGGGAGAGTGGTTTTAGGTTAGTGGGAAAAAGGTGATGGAGTAGTTTAGGGCTTCTTTTTTATTATTATTATTTTATTAAAATTAATGTTTTAAATAAAAATAATAAAAGAAAAAAAAATAAAAAGAAAAAAATAAAATAAAAAATAAAATTTATTTAAGACTAATAAACTATAAGTTAAATAATTAGTCTTAAAACATGATTACGGAATATTAATATCACTAGATTATTTATTAAAAATTAAAAGAGGAAAACAAATATGATTTAAAATTTTTCCTTTTTTTTGTTAGTAAATAAATAAATAAATAATGAAAATAAAAGCTTATTTAAAATGTAACTCTATTTTTGTAGTTTTCAAAACTTTTAAATAAACCTGTAAAATAAGATAAACTAAAAATATCTAATTTAGGCCTAAAAAAATAAAAATAAATTGAACACCAAAATGACGTAAAAACGTTAGATTTGGTCAAAAATTAGGTGTTTACACAAATGTTCAAGTGCATGAAATACTGACTGACTGAATAGCATGATATAATGATTGACTGAATAACATCAGAAAATTGATGCATAATATGCGCGAAAGAAGTAAAATCTAAGAATGCATGACCAACCTTATAACATGATACTGAAATAGTCTGTAGATTGAAATACTGAAATCTGATAACTGAATAACTGATGTACTGTATGCTATAGTCAAGCAAATCTAAACTGAGTATATACTGAATACTGTACTAAGACTGTGGTAGGTATCATGTAATCAACATGCCCCAATATGACCTAATCGGGGTCTAAACTGTAACACCAGTTGGAAGGGTGTCAGTACCGTGCCACGAGTACAAACATATGATTGTGTGGATCTACCCAACTGGTGTCCCGAAAGACTAGGGAGTCAGTCCCAAACTGGCAGATGACCCCTAAGAAAATGTCAGTCCTAAACTGGCGGGTGACATCTTAGAGAATGTCAGTCCTAAACTGGCGGGTGACATCTCATAATCCTACGCTGGCTACATAATTCTGGAGCTTAGAGACTGCTTATAAGGACTCAGTCCTAAGTGATGGGTGATCCCTCATCCCTAGGTTTGCTCGGTGCTAAATCCAACTCCCAACTGAACTGACACTGATCATGGTAGCTAACTTGATGACAATGCTCATGGTTTATCTAAAACCTTTTAGAAATACTGAAACTATGGAAACAACTAAGTATCGAGCATTTATAACCCCCAACACTGAATGTAAATAACAACAAAGGCATGTACAAGCTTTAAAGAAACATAACGGGGAATCATTCTACAAAATCATACTCTTTGGCATTTTATCAAACACATGGAGATTAATATTTTAACATGGGGATGCTTTTAAACATTATAAGATAGCATGATAACATGACAAAAACCATAAATTGAGGCTTTATCCTGAATTGCATGAACATGACATGGAATCTTTAACATCCAAAACATACTATAATCCATTCCACTTGAAGATAATTATAATCTTAACTTGAAATCAAAATAATAAGTAATTCATGGAGATAACTCATTTAAAACATGAAAAACTCATAATTTAACATTTAAAAAGGGATTCTTGAACTCCATGGTGAAAGAAAACTATGGATGAACTGAACACAGACCTTTAATCCTTAAGCTTGAAAGGGAAACACAATCTTGAAAGCTTTCTTAAAGTTCTTGAATTGGCAGAATTTGATGTTCTTGGGAGAGGGTTAGGGTTTCTTTGATAGAAAATTGGAGAAGAATGGGTAAATATCACCCAAATTGCTAATATAAGTCGGGTTATGACGACTTGGATTGAGGGAAAAATCATTACTGCCCTTCAGACATTTAAATTCATAACTGGAACACATTTTAGAGGAGCACCATGACACACCAAAGGCCTCATCACTAATCCCACCATGACGTGCCACTATCGCGGTGAGGTGCTGGAAATGAAATCCAAACGCGACCTAATCCTTGTCCAAAAAATTTGAAACTTCCTCGAGACGTGCTCCTTACACCCATGAACATGAATTAACTCAAACACCAATACCTCAGGGTCGAGAAAACCAATTTAAAAAATCCTCAAAGTTAAGAGACAAAAATATGACTAAGTCCCCAACACTTAGTTAAATTTTCAGGTTTCAAGCCTCTTATGCAAGTACAATGAGCTAAACTGAGCTAAGAAAAGTGCGGGGTATTATAATGTCCCCCTTGGGAACATTCGTCCTCAAATAAGACTGATTAAGCTGATAATGTTGAGGAACTAAGATTACATACTAAACAAGCATAACTAAAAACATGATTACATGACTGAGCCTGAAACATAATACCTGAACTAACTAAATTCGTGAATACATGCAAAGAAATGAGAATGATTATATAGATATGACTGAGAATGGAAAAGAGTCAATCTAAGAAAAACTATTACCTTAAGCAGATCCTGAATTTGCGGAGAAAAGATGAGGGTACTTGGTACGCATATCTTCTTCTACTCCCCAAGTGGCTCCCTCAACGGACTGATTCCGCCAAAGAACTTTGACCAAGGAAACTTCTTTGTTCCTTAATCTATGAATCTGATGATCAAGGATCTCAACTGGGATTTCTTCATAAGATAGGCTATCCTGAACATCTATGCTCTCTAAAGGAACTACAACCGGTGGATCACCAATACACTTCTTTAATAAAGAGACAAAAAATATTGAATGCATTGATGCCAAATCTACAGGCAACTCAAGCTCATAAGCTACCTTTCCAAAATGACTCAAAATTCTGTAATACCCAACATATTAGCGACTAAGCTTTCCCTTTTTTCCAAATCTTTTCACTCCCTTTATGGCCAAGATTTTCAAATACACCAAATCCCCAACTTCAAACTCAAGATCTCTTCTTCTTATATCTGCATAAGATTTTTGATGGTTTTGGGCTATCTTAAGCCTCTCCCTAATTAACTGAACTTTCTCTATCGCATCAAATACTAAATTTGGCCCTACCAAAATAGCCTCACCTACCTCAAACCAACCAATAGGAGATCTACATCTCCTCCCATAAAGAGTCTCAAATGGAGCCATCTTAATACTGGAGTGATAACTGTTATTGTAAGCAAACTTAATCAAAGGTAAATGATCATCCCAACTACCCTTGAAATCAAGAACACATGCCCTCAACATATCTTCTAGGGTCTGAATCGTCCTCTCTGCTTGACCATCTGTCTGAGGATGAAAAGTTGTACTGAGATGTACTTGGGTACCAAGACTCTTCTGAAAAGCTTTTCAAAAGTGAGAGGTAAACTGAGTACCTCTATTTGAAATAATATACAATGGGACTCCATGCGACGTAACCAACTCTCTAATATAAAGATTGGCGTAGTCCTCGGTTTAATATAAAGTATGAACTAGTAAAAAATAGGCTTATTTGGTTATTCTGTCTACAATGACCCATATCGAATCATGCTGACAACACATATGAGGCAAACCCATCACAAAATCTATGTTAACCTCTTCCCACTTCCAAGTAGGAATGCTGAACTCCTACATTATACTACTAGGCCTCTGGTGATCAACTTTTAACCTGTTGATAATTGGAACACTTAGCTACAAACTCTACAATATCACTCTTCATACCACTCTACCAATAGATTTCTTGCAAATCATAGTATATCTCAGTGGCTCCTAGGTAAATAAAATAATGTGCATCATATATTTCGGCTAAAATCCACTATCTTAAACCATCAACACATGACGCACACAACCTACCCTGACAACGTAACACACCATCTCCCCCTTGGGAGAAAACCTCTACTTTCTAATCTCTAACTGATTTCATCAACTTAACCAAACTGGAATCCTTATCTTTCTTCTCCTTCACTTCGGCAACCATAGAAGATTTTGAACTATTTTGAACCCGTACACTACCTTCAACTGAATCAACCAACCGAACACCTAATCTAGCAAGATGATGAACCCCCTGAACTAACCTCTTCTTATCATTCTCAGCATGAGCAACACTACCCATAGACAATCTATTAAGGGTGTCTGCTACTACATTGGTCTTGCCTGGATGATACAATACACTCATATCGTAGTCCTTAAACAACTCTAACCACCTTCTCTGACAAAGATTTAAATCTTTCTGTGAATATAAATACTGTAAAATTTTATGATTCGTGAACACATCAACATAAACTTCATAAAGATAATGCCTATAAATTTTCAAGGTAAATACAACAGCTACTAACTTAAGATCATGGGTAGGGTAATTCTTTTCATGGGGTTTAAGCTGTCTAGAGGAATAGGCTATTACCTTACCTCTTTGTATCAACACAACCAAGGATAACTCTAGAAGTATCACAGTAAACAACAGACCCATCTGAACCATCTAGCAAGGTAAAAAATAGGGCTGAGGTGAGTCGAATCTTCAACTCCTGAAAACTCTTTTCATAAGAATCTGACCACCGAAACTTGGACTTTTTTCTGAGTTAATTGAGACATGGGGGGATGCAACAGACAAAAATGCTTCAACAAAGTGCCTGTAATAGCCAGCCAAACCCAAGAAACTCTTGATATCTATAGAGAGATGGGTCTGAGCCAATTTCTTAATGCTTCAGTCTTTGAGGGTCAACTCTAATGCCATCACTAAAAATAATATCGACAAGAAAAACTATTAATCTTATCCAAAACTCGCACTTACTGAATTTGGCGAACAACTGATGGGCTCTAAGAGTCTGTAATATAATTCTGAGATGGTCTGCATGATCATTTTCACTATAGGAATAGATGAATATATCATCAATAAAGATTATGATGAGCATATCCAAGTATTATTTGAACACTCAGTTCATCAAGTCCATGAAAGTTGTTGGGGCATTCGTTAGTCCAAAAAATATAACTAGAAATTCAAAGTGACCATACTGAGTTCTGAAAGCTATTTTTAGAATGTCACATTCTCTGACTCTGAGTTTATGATAATTGAATCTAAGGCCTATCTTAGAGAAATAAATGGCACCCTAAAGTTTGTCGAACAAGTCATAATTACTGGGGAGTGGATATTTATTCTTGATTATGACTTTGTTCAACTGACGATAATCAATACATATTTTGAAAGAACCGTCTTTCTTACACACAAAAAGGATTGGAGCGCCCCATGGTGAAATAATAGGCTTGATGAATCCCTTATATAAGATATCTTTTAACTGCTCTTTTAATTTTTTTTTAGCTCAGTTGGAGCCATTCTATAGGGCAGAATAGATATAGGCTGGGTATCTGGAAGGGGATTTATTCCAAAGTCAATTTCCCTTTTAGGAGGAATTTTGGGAAGATCTTTAGGGAACACATCTGGAAATTCCCTTATTACTGAAACTGACTCGAGACTTAGAGTCTCAGAACTAGAGTCTTTGACTCGAACAAAATGGTAAACATAACCCTTGGAAATCATTTTTCTTGCCTTAAGATATGAAACAATCTGACCCCTAAGCACTGAAGTACTACTCCTCCATTCAATAACTGGTTCGTTAGGAAACTAAAACTGAACAACTCTATTTCTGAAAGAAACCGAGGGAAAGCATGAGTGGAGCTAATCCATGCCTAGAATAACATCAAAATCAGTCATCTCTAAATCTAAAAGGTCAACTGAGGTGACTTTCTGGGATATTGTTAGCGGACAGTTCCTGTATACCTGCCTGACTACAATGGAGACACCTACTGGAGTAGACACTGAGAAAGGTTCTACTAAAGGTACGAGACTGATATCAAAATTAACAGCTATATAGGGGGTTACAAAGGAGAGCGAAGCTCCAAGGTCTATCAAAGCATAAACATGAATATGAAACACCTGTAACACACCTATAACTGCATCAGGAGAACTTTTCTGTTCCTATCAGAACTGAAGTGCACAAATCCTATTCTGACATTGTCCACTGGTGGCACTAGAAGTAGTGCTCTGCTGAGTCGAGCGACCTGCTGGAGCTGATGACAGATTAGACTGGCCCTGTTGGCACAAATTCTTTCCTCTCTGAGAAACTACTAGACACTGTCTGAACCTGTGGCCTGACTTGCCACATCTAAAACACACATCACTATGAACCTTGCACACACCCTGATAGTTTTTGCCATACTTCTGGCAAAGAGGATTAGTATGAATACTGTTCACACTACCTTGGGACTTAGAGACTGGCACCCTATCCCAATTTTTAATTCAGAACTTTGGCACTAGCGCACTAGCTGAAGATGGAACTGGGGCTGAAAACTTCTGATGGAACTGAGAACGGTTACCACCCTTTGACCTGGGCTGAGAAAAATTAAAGATACCTATTCTGGCCCTTTTATTTTCTCTCTTTCTCCTTTAGCTTCTCTGCTGAGCATGGACCATCAACCTAGATATGTCCATCTCTTTAATCAACATAGCAGTTCTAGACTTTTTGACCACACTATAAGCTACACCAGAGACAAACTTACTCATTCTAGATCTATTATCATCCACCATCGAAGGATCATACCTCGCCAACTAAGTAAAGTTAAGCAAGTATTCCTTCACACTCATATTACCCTACTTCAAATTAATAAACTCCAACACCTTAGCATCCCTCAATGCTAAAGGAAAGAACCTATCTAAAAAGGTTGTGGCAAACTCCTCCCACTCTACAGGACCAACCTCGGCACCCCTATCCTTCTTTTACTGCTTAAACCAGGTTTGAACTACATCCTCCAACTGGTAAGAAGCCTAATATGAACTCTCACTTGAGGTGAAAACCATAATATCAGTCACCTTCTGAACCATATCAAGAAATTCCTGTGAATCTTTATCAGGCTTAGATCCCAAAAATAAAGGAGGGTTCATTCAGGTAAAGTCCTGAATCCTAGCTGCAGCTGTGTTAGCGACTGTGTTAGCTGGGGTAGCAACCTGATAATTATTTTGAGCAGATACTGAGTGGGCTAAAGTAGTGAATGCACCTCTAAACTCGGTGTGAGAGGCATGCTCATTTAGGGGATATTACTAAATGAACGGGGGTGCGAGCTAATTTCCTTTTCTTCTTCCGTTATTCTTTCTGGGATACATTTTCTATAATAGAATAAAGGATAGATTAGAAAGAGAGGTTAAATAGAGCTCATGCTCACTCGTACGACATGAATACTAAAAGAAAGGAAACTTTTCCTAAAATGTATTGTAGCCTCTTGCCCATAAGTGTGGCGTGCTTCACACTCATGCACAAGACTATACTCAATGTGGCTTTCAAACTCCTAGGACATTATAAAAATATTAGGATCTGATACCAAGTTTATCACGATCCGAGGCTACCCCCTAGTCACCACAACGGTGCTTATGATCGCAAGTGAGCACAAGCTAACCCATGAGCTATACCTACTGTGAGTACTGAATAAAGTAAACAAAATAATTATGTGTGAAAGTAAACTAGCACTGGCATAAGGTTTAAATACTAATAAGATAATGTAAAACTGGATACTGAAATACGTATCAAAACGTGTTTGAATAACTAAAAACATCTAATAATATCGACTGACTATCTAACTGATTGACTGCATGTCTGAAAGTCTTTAAACTAAAAAGTTGATGGAACAGGCCCCAACTAACTCCAAACTGAACTAACTAATGGGAAATACAGAAAATACTAAAATAAAATAACAGGTCCTTGACATATGAGGATTCACCATAACTGTTGCTGCTGATAGGCATAACTGTCTGAGCACAATCAAGAAACTGAGTGTTCGAACCTATGATATAAGACATCATAGTGCAAAGAAAGTATGCGGTCAGTACTTTGAATGTACAGGTACATAAGATGAGGTTAGGCTGAAATGCATAGGTTCATGTGCATGAAATACAGACTGACTAAATAGCATGAGATAATGACTGACTGAATAACATGAGATAACTGATGCATAATTTGCGTGAAAGCTGTAAAATCTATGAATACATGACCAAGCATATAAAATGATACTAAAATAGTCTATAAACTAAAATACTAAAATCTGATAACTGAATAACTATGTTCTGTATGCTATGGTCAAGCAATCCTGAACTGAGTATATACTGAATACTGTACTGAGATAATGGGAGGTAGCATCTAACCGATATGCCCCAATCTGAGCTAATTTGGGTCCAACCTATAACCCTAGTTGGAAGGGTGTCAGTACCGTACCACGAGTACTAACATATGGCTGTGTGGATCCACCCAACTGGTTTCTTGAAGGACTAGGGAGTCTGTCCTAAACTGGCAGGTGACCCCTAAGAAAATGCCAGTCCTAAACTGGCGGGTGAAATCTTCGAGAATGTCAATCCTAAACTGGCGGTGACATCTCATAATCCTACGTTGGCTATGTTATTCTAGAACTTAGGGACTACTTCTAAGGACGCCGTCCTAACTGATGGGTGAGCCCCCATCCCTAGGTTTGCTCGGTGCTAAATCCTACTCCCAACTGAACTGACACTGATTACTGAATTGAGCTAAGTTTAACTGGGAAATACAACTTATCATGGTAACTAACTGGATAACAATGCTCGTGGTTTATCTGAAACCATTCTAAAAATACTGAAACTATGGAAACAGCTAAGTATCGGGTATTCATAACCCAAAGCACTGAATGTAAATAACAACAAAGGCATGTAAAAGCTTCAAAAAAATATAATGGGGAATCATTCTACAAAATCATTCTCTTTGGCATTTCATCAAACACATGGAGATTAAGGCTTTAACATGGGGATGCTTTTAAAAATGATAAGATACAATGATTACATAAAAAAAAACATAAATTAAGGCTTTATCCTAAATTGCATGAACATGAAATGGAATCTTCAACATCCAAAACATACTATAATCCATTCCACTTGAAGACATTTGTAATCTTAACTTGAAATCAAAATAACAAGTAATTCATGGAGATAACTCATTAAAACATGGAAAACTCACAATTTAACATTTAAAAAAGGATTCTTGAACTCCATGGTGAAATAAAACCTTGGATGAACATCACACAGACCTTAAATCCATATGCTTAAAAGGGAAACACAATCTGGAAAGATTTCTTGAAGTTCTTAGATTGGGAGACTTGAATTCTTGGTTTTTCTTGAAGAGAACATAATTGAATTGGATGTTCTTGAGAGAGGGTTAGGGTTTATTTGATAGAAAATTAGAGAAGAAAGGGAAAATAATGCCTAAATTACTGATATAAGTCGGGTTATGATGACTTAGATTGAGGGGAAAAGACGCTACTTCCCCTCAGACAATTAAATTTGTAACTAAAACACATTTTGGAGGAGCACTGCAACGCACCAAAAGACTCATCGCTATACCTACCGCGATGCGCCACTATCGCGGTGAGGTATTGGAAACAAAATCCAAACACGACTTATATAATGCCTCAAAATCTCATCTCAAAGTGTCACACGGTGCTTAAGGCTACAAGTAGCCCTAAGCTAACCCTTTGAGTCTGCTACTACTTCTAACACTTACTTTAGGATGAATAAACCAAGTAATAATGCTATATTATATCATTCTGAACTGAAGTAACTGAAAAACAATATCTGAATAGAAAAACACTGAAAATCTGGAAACTTCAACTGACAGTCCAATAAGCATCTACTTACTAAGAACTAAAGACATTGGGACAAACCACCAACTGACTCGTACTGAACTGGAAAGGAATAAACCAACTACTACAAAGGCTAAAATCAGGAAAATATGTCCTCTAACCATGATGACTCACCAATAGTGAAGATGTAGATAGAGGTACTCGGAGATCACTGTCGCTGCTGAGACTGAGCACCTAAATCTACATTATGAGATAATATAGCACACAGACATATATGTGGATCAATACTTTGACGATTTACTGAGTATATGGGGGTGTATGCATTAAGTTAACAATATCATTACTCTTTATGAAGCCATGCATGCAAATATGAATGACCTTCATAGCTTGCCCCCTTGAACGCGGATTTTAAAAGCTGAAAAATTGGGCATTGACACGATTGACCGACGCGGCGTATCGATGGCATCGACGCGATACCGACACGTCGCGATGGGTGATGGGCATCGCCATAATCGTGCCAAGCCTTAGTACTTTTGACTGACAGTTTTTGCAATAAAATTGACCAACGCGATGGGTGACGCGGTGTGCCAAGATTGCGTTGGTCCATTATTTTGGGACACCAAACGTGGTCTAAATATGGTCCGAAAATTTCAAAAAAAAATTGGAAATACCTATTGAATTTTCTAATAATGAATTAGCTAAACTATAAACTACCGAAGGTTGGTAATAAAATCCTCAATGTTTAGTGGCTCTAGAAATGACTAAGTCCCAACACTTAGCTAGAATTTCTAAGTCTGGGAACTCTTTGGGCATTGTTTAAGGGATTTAGACGATGAGGATATTGTGGGTTATTACAATATCTCCCCCTGGGTAACATTCATCCTCGAATATCACTAGTTAGGCTAAGAATACAGAGAAAACTGAAGACGTATAGATGAAGTAATTTACTAAATTAACTCTACATCATCATAAACTTTGAGTACTTCAGAGAATGAATGGAGTCATAATAAGAATATCTATATAGCCAAATCTTTGGTTAAAGAGGAGCTGAATTAAGAAAGAATAGTACTTTCATCTTGATCTGAATTTGTGGAGAAGAGATGGGGGTACTTGGCTCGCATATCTGCTTTTGCTTCCAAAGTAGCACCCTCAACTGGCTGGTTTTGCCACAAAAAATTGACCAAAGGAACTTTTTTGTTCCTTAGTCTACGAATCTGATGGTCTAAGATCTCAACTGGAATCTCTTCATATGAAAGACTGTTCTAAAATTCTAAGCTCTCTGAAGGATCTAATACAACAAAATCACCAATGTGCTTATTAAGCATGGAGACGTGAAAGACAGGATGAACAGCTGACAAATTATGGGCAACTCTACCTCAAAAGCTACTTTCCCAACACGGATTAGAATTCTATAGGGGCCAACATAACGAGAACTAAGCTTTCCCTTCTTGCCAAATCTCTTCACCCCTTTCATGGGTGAAATCTTCAAATACACTAAATCACTTACCTCAAACTCGAGGTCACTTCTTATCTCATCTGCATATGACTTCTGATGACTCTGAGTTGTCTTCAACATCTTTCTAATCAGCTTGACTTTCTCCATAGCCTCAAACACTACATCAGGTCCAATCAAAGCAGCCTCACCCACTTTAAACCAACCTATGGGTAATCTACATCTCCTTCCATAAAGAGTCTCAAACGGGGCCATCTAAATACTATAATGGTTACTATTGTTATACGCAAATTCAATCAATGGTAAATGCTCATCCCAACTTCCTTTAAAATCAAGGACATATGCCCTCAACATATCTTTTAGAGTCTGGATGGTCCTCTCAGCCTGACCATCTATCTGCGGATGAAAGACGGAACTAAGATGTATTTGGGTACCAAGATCCTTCTAAAAAGCTCTCCAAAATTGGTAAGTAAACTGAGTACCCCTATCTGAGATGATAGACAAGGGAACTCCATGCAATTTGACTAACTCTCAAATGTACAACTTAGCATAATCCTCAGTTGTATAAGATGTATGCAATGGCAGGAAATGTGCTGACTTAGTCAACCTGTCTACAACAACCCAAATAGAATCATGATGATGACACAAAAGGGGTAAACCAGTCACGAAATATATATTTACCTCTTCCCACTTCCAAGTGGGTATACCATACTCTTGCATTGCACCGCCAGGTCTTTGGTTCTCTACCTTAACTTGTTGATAATTTGTACACTTCACCAAAAACTCTGCTATATCCTTCTTCATGACACTCCACCAATAGATTTCCCACAAGTTGCGGTATATCTTGGTAGCACCGGGATGAATAGAATATCACGCGCCATGCGCTTCAGCCATAATTCTCTACCTTAAATCACCAACACAAGGAACACAAAATCTACCCTGAAACCTCAACACACCATCTCTCCCTTGGGAGAAAACCTCTACATTTTGCTCCTTAACTGACTCCTTCAGTTTGACCAAACTAGGATCCGTGTCTTACTTCTCCTTCACTTTCAAAACTAAGGAGGATTTGGAACTACTCTAAACCCACACATTACCTTCAGCTAAATCAAATAACGTAACACCTAATCTAGAAAAACGATAAACTTTATGAGCCAATTCTTTCTTATCCTTCTGTACATGAGCCACACTGCCCATACACAAACCACTAAGGGCGTCTGCCACTACTTTGGCCTTACCAGGATGATATAACACACTCATATCATAATATTTTAGCAAATCTAACCATCTTTTCTATCTAAGATTCAAATCCCTCTGAGTAAACATATACTGCAGGATTTTATGATCAGTAAACAAATTAACATAAACACCATAAAGATAGTGTCTCCCTATTTTCAAAGCAAAAACCACAACAGCTAATTCAAGATCATGGGTTGGCTAATTCTTTTTATGCGGTTTCAACTGCCTAGAGGCATAGGCTATAACTTTACTTTTCTGCATCAACACACAACCCAGACCAACTGTAGAGGCATTACAATACACCACAAAACCATTCGTGCCATCGAGCAAAGTTAATACAAGGGCTGAAGTGAGTCATGTTTTCAACTCCTGAAAACTCTTCTTACAGGAATCTGACAACAGGAACTTAAATTTCTTTTGGGTCAATCGGGTCATGAGAGGCGCAATAGAAGAGAAACCTTCGACAAAACGGTGGTAACATCCAGCTAGACCCAAGAAACTTCTAATGTCTAACGGAAAGATAGGTCTAGGCCAATTTCTTACAGCTTTTGTCTTTTGGGGATCAACTCTAATACCTTTGGCTGAAATAATATGACCCAGAAAAGCTACTGACCTTAGCCAAAACTCACACTTACTGAATTTAGCGAATAATTGATGATCTCTAAGAGTCTGCTGGACAATTCTAAGATGGTTTGCATGGTCATCTTCACTACAGGAGGACACAAGAACATCGTCTATGAATACTATGACTAACATATCTAGATACGGTTTGAACACTTGATTCATGAGGTCCATGAAAGTTGCTGGAGTATTGGTTTGCCCGAAAGACATGACTATAAACTCAAAATGACCATAGCAGGTTCGAAAGGCTGTCTTTGGAATATCACACTCTCTTACTTTAAGATGGTAATAGCCGAATCTAAGGTCTATGTTTGAGAAATAAGTTTCACCTTGCAATTGATCAAATAGGTCATCAATTTTAGGAAAAGGGTACTTATTCATGATTGTGACCTTATTAAACTGATGATAGTCAATACACATATGCAAACAACCTTCTTTCTTTCGTACGAACAGGATGGGTGTACCCTATGGAGAAATATTGGGCCTTATAAAAACTTTTTCTAGAAGATCTTTGAGTTTCTCTTTAAACTCCTTAAGTTCTGTAGGTGCCATACGGTATGGAGGGATAAAAATAGGCTGTGTATCAAGAAGAAGGTCAATCCCGAACTCTATCTCTCTATTAGAAGGTACCCCTGGGAGATCTTCTAGAAAAACATCAGGAAACTCATTAACTATGTTGACTGGCTTTAAGATAGGATATAAAATGACTCTTGAGAGATACAGAATTTTTGGACCACTCAAAAACTGGATTATCTGGGAATTGAAACTTAACCAAATGGGTACGATAGTCTATACATGTATAACAGGAATGAAGCCAATCCATACCCAGAATAAGATCAAAATTGACCATATCTAACTCTATCAAATCAGCGAATATGACCTTATGAATAATAATAAAAGAACATTTTTTATAAACTTACTTAGAAATAACTAGCTTACTTACTGGGGTAGAAACCAGGATAGGCTCAGGGATCTTTTCAGGAATTATCTTAAAATTCACAGCAACTAATGGGGTCACATAAGAGAAACTTGACCCAGGGTCCAACAACACTTAAACATCAAAATGAAAGACACGAAGCATACCAGTTACAAGATCTAGAGAATTCTCCTATTCCTGATGGGATGGTAAGGCATAGAATCAATTCTGGCATTGACCGCCAGTTGTGCTGGATGAAGCCCCCTGAGAAGGGGCTGGACAGGCTAAAGGAGCTGGTGCACTGGTAGCCTAAGTCTGGTGTCGAACATCTCTATTCCCCTGTCTAGCATGCGGACACTCTGTAAGTCTGTGGACCAACTTTCCACGACCAAAATAACCCATCTGTTTAGCCAAACACTCGTCGGGATAGGTTCTGCCACACTTAGTACATGGGGGATACCTGGGCCTGTTACTCACACTGTTCTGGGATCTGGAAATAGAAGACTTATTCCTCTGCTCTTTTCTATTTTTGTGTGTGGGAGAACTAGCTGATGAAGGTGCTGGCATAGACGAACGACACTGAAACTACGGATGGTTCCCTCCATAGGATATAGTCTGACCATACTTATGCTGCTTTGATCTATCCCTCTTGTTTTCTCTTACTCTATCTCTTTTTTATCTTATCTGGCTTAATCTAATGATCATGCATCATCAGTCTGAAAGATCCATGTCTCTATTAAGCATACATGTCCTACACTCCTTAACAACCAATCCAGACACACCGGTTACAAACTTACTCATACTGGTTCTAGGGTCAGCCATCAAATCAGAAGCATACTTGGATAACTGGTTGATCTTGAGGCAATACTCCTTTACCATCATAAAGCGTTGCCTCAGGTTCATGAATTCCTCTATCTTCACTTCCCTCATCTCAAGTGGGAAGAACTTATCTAGGAACGCATCCCGAAATACCTTCCAAGTCATAGGAGTTGCATTCTTGCCTCTACTCTTTCTCCACATCACAACCCAATCATATGCAATATCTTTCAACCTATACGATGCCAATTCTACACTCTTTTTCTCAGAAATATGCATAACTTGGGTAATCTTCTTCACCTCATCAAGATACAACTATCGGTCCTCACCTACCTTCAACCCATAGAACTCTGGCAGATTTATTCTTATAAAATCTCGAATCCTGGATGTAGCTAAATCACCTCCTTACTGATGTAGAACTGCAGCCTGGTTATTAGCCTGAACATTCGTGATGACCGCCTGGGCTAACGCCTGAAAAGATGCCTAGAACTCAGCATGAGACACATTCTTATTCAGGGGATCAATAGGCTGACGTTGCTGGTTATCATTCCTATGGGCATTAGCTCTTCGGGGAGACATTTTTTGTCATAAAAGAGCATGAATTAATAGCAGAGAGAGACAACTGTAAGTACGATAGATTATGAAAGAAAGAGATAACTTTTCCTAAAACGTCTTGTAGCCTCTTTCTCATAAATGTGGTGCGCTATAAAGACTCTACATAATGCGGCTTGCCGGACTCCCTAGGACTCTTTAAATCTTAGGCTCTGATACCAAGTTTGTAATGCCTCAAAAATCTCATCCCGAAGTGTCACACGGTGCTTAAGGATACAAGTAGCCCTAAGCTAACCCTTTGAGCCTGCTACTACTTCTAACACTTACTTTAGGATGAATAAACCAAGCAATAATTCTATATTATATCATTCTGAACTAAAGTAACTGAAAAACAATAACTGGATAGCAAAACAGTGAAAAATCTGGAAACTTTAACTGACAGTCCGACAAGCCTCTACTTACTAAGAACTAGAGAGCCATTGGGACAAACCCCCAACTGACTCATACTGAAATGAAAAGGAATAAACCAACTACTACAAAGGCTAAAATTAGGAAAATAGGTCCTCAAAACCATGAGGACTCACCAACAATGAAGATGTAGATAGAGGTACTCGGAGATCACTGTCGCTGCTGAGACTGAGCACCTGAACCTACATTATAAGACAATGTAGCACACAGACATATATATGGATTAGTACTTTGAGGATGTACTGAGTATATTAGGGTGTATGCATTAAGCAAACAATATCATTACTCTTTATGAAGCCATGCATGCAAATATGAATGACTCACATAGCTTGAATAAGTCCAAAATATAAATCTCATAAGTCATGAACAATGAAACATGTAATATAAATCTCGTGAGTCATTATACTTAGTTCTAAAATCTATATTCTCCTCTTATTCTCAAAGCTTGTAAACCAAAAAAAAAATCTTAAAATAATAACTTTCAAACTTATACTTTTATCTTTAGGAGAATAAAGAACTTTTTTTGAAACTTTAGGAATTCAAAGACTTATGATAATGGAAATTTGGGACTCTTTGGGGACTTGGGATTTTCTTCTAACCGACATAAAATATGTGAGCTTATATGGAGTCCAACGTCTTGCCCATGTTGGGGAGAGTTGTTCTACCCTTGCCATTGGAATAAAACCTTAACTTTAGTAATCACTATCTTAACCCACTTGCGGTAAATTATCATCCTACGGTGGCTCATAGTTCTGGGGCATGAAACCTTGGAATCAAGTCCAACTCGGTGCTAAATAATACTTCCATACTTAGGCTCAGAACTTTTAGAAAATCTACCTTAAAATAGTGCACTAATGTATAATGAAAGCCAATTATGCTTTTCTTTGCTTCAAATCATAAACAATGTGGATTCCTATCTTAGCTTAGGGTCAAAAGCAATCTTTCTTTAAGAATCAAAGTACTTTCTTATTAAATCATGCTAAGAAAACATAGCCTTCAAGAAACATCACAACTCATACTTGACTTAAAGCATCAACATATACTCAAATGGTCTAAATTTCATAATAAGGTTTAATTCTTGACTTCAACTTTGGAAACACTTAAAAAATACCAATTTTCAATGGGGAAATACAATTCACAACATAAATCCTCAATCCAAGGCATAACTAATTGAGATAACATGCAATTTCAAGACTTGAACAATTTCTAAATTCATAAACTCAAAATAGAGTAAATTGGATATAAACTCACTTGTAAAAATACAAAATTTTTTAATAAAACCAAAGCTTTGGGCATAGGAAGGGAAGCCGTGTTCTTGTTCAAACCCCACATACCTTAGATTATGGACTTTAAATGAACTCTCGCTTTTGTGACTCTATTCGCGACTTTGAATGGATATTCTTGATGCCCTTGGTCTGGGGATTCCGATTCTTGAAGAAATTTTGAAAAGTGACGGTTAAGTCTTGAGTTCTCTTGAACTTTGGGTTGAAACCCTAAAAACTGTTCTTGGTAAATTTTAGAGAAGAAGACTATATTTTGGTATTTGGGAACCTTAATCCCGTGTTATGACTGATAGAGGGTGGCGGGAAAAAGACTAAATTGCCCCCTTGGATGCGGATTTTAAAAGATGAAAAATTGGGCATCGACGTGATTGGTGATGCGGCACGTCGATGGTATCGATGCCATACCGACGCATCGCACCATAATTGTGCGAAGCCTCAGTACTTTTGACTGACAGTTCCTGCAACAAAATTGACAAACATGATGGGCGACATGGCACTTCAAGATCGCATCGGTCCACTGTTTTAGGACACCAAACCTGGTCCAAAAATTCCAAAACTTGTCCGAAAACACCTATTGACTTCCCCAATAAAGAATTAGCTAAAATATCAACTATCGAAGACCGGGAAGGTTGGTAATAAAATCCTCAAAGTTTCGAGGATCTAGAAATGACTAAGTCCCAACACTTAGCTAGATTTTCTAAGTTTAGGAACTCTTTGGGAATCGTTTAAGGGATTTAGACGACGGGGATTTTGTGGGGTCTTACAACTCAATCCTTACCCAAAAAATCCAAAACTTCCCCAAGACATGCTCCTTACACCCCAGAACATAAATTAACTCTAACACCAACACCTCAGGGTCGGTAAAACCAATTTAAAAAATACTCAAAGTTAAGAGGCCAAAAAAATGACTAAGTCCCTAACACTTAGTGAAATTTTCAGATTCTAAGCCTCTTATGCAATCACTATAAGCTGAACTGTGCTAAGAAAAGTATGGGGTATTACAATATCTCCCTCTTGGGAATATTCGTCCTCGAATGAGACTAATTAAGCTAAAAATACTAAGGAATTGAGATTATATACTAAATATGCATAACTGAAAATATGATTACATGACTGAGCCTGAAACATAATACCTGACCGAACTGAATTCATGAATGCATCAAAGACATGAGAATGATTATATAGCTGGGACTGAGAATGCAAAAGAGTCAATCTAAGAAAAAACTGTTACCTTAAACTGAGTTTGAATTTTTGAAATAAAGATGAGGGTACTTGGTACGCATATCTACTTTTGCTTCCCAAGTGGCTCCCTTAATGGACTGATTTCGCCAAAGAACTTTGACCAAGGGAACCTCTTTGTTCCTTAATCTATGAATCTAACGATCAAGGATCTCGATTGGGATTTCTTCATAAGAGAGGCTATCCTGAACATCTGTGCTCTATAAAGGAACTACAACCACTGGATCACCAATACACTTTTTTAACAAAGAGACAAGGAACACTGAATGCATTAATGCCAAATATGCAGGAAACTCAAGCTCATAAGCTACCTATCCAAAATGACTTAAAATTCTGTAAGGGCCAACATATTGGGGACTAAGCTTCCCCTTCTTTCTAAATCTTTTCACTCTTTTCATGGGCGAGATTTTCAAATACACCAAATCCCCAACTTCAAAATCAAGATCTCTTCTCCTTATATCCGCATAAGATTTCTGATGGATTTGGGCCGTCTTAAGCCTTTCCCTGATTAACTAAAGTTTCTCACCTGCTTGAAACCAATCGATAAAAAATCTAAATCTCCTCTCATAGAGAGCCTCAAATGGAGCCATCTAAATACCGGAGTGATAACTATTATTGTAGGCAAACTCGAACAAAGATAAGTGATCATCCCAACTACCTTTGAAATCAAGAGCACACACCCTCAACATATCTTCTAGGGTCTAAATGGTCCTCTCTGCCTGACCATCTGTCTTAGGATACAGAAGAGGGGCGGGGGTGGGGATGGGGTGGGGGATCTATTTTAGAAAATAGTATATATATTTTATACATATTTTGAATATTTAATTTCCTACATATCATTGAAAAATGACATGGAATGCCACGTAGCAACGAGTGTATTACACTCATATTAGTTGGATGAAAAAAAGGTTTAAAATGTCATGTTTTGATGGGTAAAAGGTTCAACAATTTATTTTAATGGGTTAAAGGGTCCAGATGATAAAAATGTAGGTAGAAGTGTCTACTTTACAAATCAGCACAAGTACAAGGGTCCACGAGATCATTTAGCCAAAAACAAAAAGATAATTAAAACTTTGTAGAAATTGAATGAGTTGGGTTTTGACTTACTTTTTAGCTTCGGCGGACTTAGCTCATTTTGATCTTTCCAAATTCAACCCAAGCCACTCATTTACCACTTCTATATTCAACCATTGGTTGGCGCTATAGGTACCACCATTTTAGTAGAACAAGCTCCCTAGATCCTCTTTTTTCAACAAACAAAACTAAAGCTATATGCTATGGACCAACTCTAATTCAATAGATAAAAAGAAGATAATGTGCAATATAGAGTGTCAAACAAAAGATCCTCTTCTAAAACATTAATAATCACATCGCATATATGATATATGGTTATATAATGACATATGTATAGGGCCTATTTGTATAGGCTGAAAAAAAGTGGCTTTTAAAAAGTTCTTCAAAAGTACTTTTGAAAGTGTCAAACTTATTTTAAAAATAAGCAGTTACGTGTTTGAATAAAAGTGCTGAAACTGACAAAAAATTATTGATGTGTTTGATAAATAAGTGTTGTTAAGTACTTTTTTTGATCAAATTATCTGAAATACCCTTAAACGTAGAGTTAATTATTATTAACTTTTATTTCTAAAATAATTCAAATTAAATTAATATATATATTTTTAATTTAGTTTCAATATATATATATATATATATATATATATATATATATATATATATATGCACAGGAACTCTTAGCCTGGGGTATGCCACTCAGCCTACCAGACCATATAATAATATCGGATTAAGCCTAAGTCGGAAAACCGAACCAAAGCACCAACCGAAATAGAAAAGAATCTTAAGTAATTTTATGACTGTATGGAAGACTCTTTTACCCAAACATGGGGCCTGTCAAAGATTTAATAAACTTATGTTGAATCGGTGTGTCTAGAAGTTCTAATTGTGCGGAAATTCGCCCTTTTCTCATCAATACGGGCTAGAGAGGCACAACTTACTAGACGGCGTCACAGAGACAAGGTTAACATAAGTCTATTGAACTCGACTGTACCTCCATTTTGGAACCAAGTCAAGAAATTAAAAAGATTCTTTCATATTTTGATAGAGTCTGGAGCTTTCATAGTTAACATGTCAGCGAAGTTAGATCTTCAACATAGATATAAGATATCGTTCAGCCGGACATAGTCACGGCCGGATTATGGTAGAAGTTTGTATTGAATGACTACAATAAGTAAAAAGATATGTACCTGACTATCTGGACACTAGATGAAAATAGTAGTAACCTTTTGTTTATTTAATCTTCTGATATTACAAGGAGAGATAATATTAGAGAGAGACGGGAGAGGTTTTTCCAAGAGAATTTAAAAACTTGATACCTCTATCTGAGAATGAGGTTCCTATAAATAATAGAAAAAGGAATCTTGCACAGTAATATATGGGGCCCTGTGCATAGTGTTTTTACTGTTACAACAGAGATTTTTATCAAATAGTCATGTCATGTCTTGTCTTTTCCTTTCCATTTTTTGATGAAGGCTTCGGCTTTTTCAATCTCTTCTTCTTTGATCAGAACTTCTGGTGGTTGTGAATCGATAATATCTTCTGTATTTGCGTCTGTGCTATTCATTGAGGCATCCGAATTTTGCTCAACAGTTTGAAGTAATTTATCTCGAACTTCGGATAAATATTCTTCTATCAATTGCATTTTATTTCCCTCATAAGCTGAAATTCTTCTGGAAACATAGTTAAGATTTTTATCTTCGACTAAAATTGACTTTTTGGGAGTTTTTTCATATTCGGCAATCTTCTGTATTATTTCCTCCCCTTGATCATGACCATAAGCGAGCTTTGTTTCTGGATCTCTGCGAAGCAGTTTATCCCAAAAATTGCAGTAAAATGTTCGGTATAGAGTAGGAATTTGGTGAGTGTCATAGCCTATTTCCACGGACCATCGATGAATCCAAGGAATAGAAAATTCGATATAAAACATACATTTGATCAATAGTATCAATTTTACAAATGTGATCAGAAAGATATAGTTCTGTTAAGAAAGGAGAGGCTTTTCTCCATGAGTAGTATAAAGAGGAATATTCTGGTGGTAATATTTTAACCGTAGGTTCGTGATGAGTCCACTACTGAATAAACCAGTTTGGAATGGGTTTTTCAAATACTTTAGAGCAGATCTTTATGAACCAGGTGTGTTTGTGTTTGTAATTGTTATAATATAAGACTTGAGTAAAGGCTTTGATGTAATCCCAATAAGTAAAATTCGCAAGAGTTTGACCCATCGGCCCCATTGGTATAGATCGTTTTGTCATGGACGAAATGCCCCATTCTTCAATGGGAATAAGTTTTTTGATTACTATCTTGGAATATTCATGTACTCCCGGGGTAGTTTCGCCGAGGGGGCTGTGGTCAAAGGTGGCACTGAATGTCTGTACGAGAATGTGTTCATAATAAGTTCGAGTTTTGTAAGATTCTCCAGTAAAATAGACATTAGCAGTAAGATAGTTCTTGAGTATTCGCCAGGCTTCTTCTGAATTTTCTTGTGCAGGAATATGCTGATTTTCAATATGTAAAATAAGTTCTCTAGCCTCTAGTTTTTCATATGAAGATTTATCTTCAGTGTTTTCTTGAACCATGGATGCAAAAGATTTTGCAGTTTTTTGTTGATCAGATAAATAAGATTGTAATTGTTTAAATAATGGATGAGTTTCAGGGATATCTTCTAAATGTACAGAAGAACCAATATTTGGAGCTTTTGATGAGGATGATGCATCACTAGGAATTTTTGAATTGATTAAAGTTCTATTCCCTTGTTGTAAAACAGGAAAATTAGAACTTGCAGAGCTATATGCAGAATTTCTTCGATCAAAATATGAAGGGTTTGTGCGTCCTCCTTGATATGAAGAGTTTTGATTTCTTCCACCGCGTCCTCTTCCTTTGGCGAGTTGCCAAGGAGGATTCATACTGCATTAATTGTCAGAAATTTGATCAGCATACCATGACAGATATTCAGAGAGATCTTCATAAAGTGTATCTTTTGCGATAAGATCGTCAATGACTTTCCGTAGTATGAGCATGTGTAAATCTATATTTAGAGGAAATGCCTTTATAAAGGTGAGTAAGAACTTTGCAGAGAAGAAGTGTAGAAAGAACTTCATTAGATCTGTAAGCATTAATCATTTAAATCAATATCAAACCAATAAATTTCGTCATCAACAAATTCGTTGTGGTTAAAGAAAAATTCTTCTTCTATTAAGCGATGAATTAAAGTTTCTAGGATAAGAAAATGAATATCTCCATTTAAAGAAATGCATTTGATAATAGTTATTATAGTTTTTTCAGAGAGGAAATACGTGTAAAAACTCATATCAAATATTCTCTAGATAAAAAATCAGGCAGAGAATTTTCACTACCCTTCTTATATTGTATTTCATAATCAAACGGGGATAATTGAGCTTGCCACCGCGCAAATATTAATTTAGAAGCATCATGTTTGAAGTCTTTATTAAACATAAATTTAACGGATTGAGCATTAGTACGAATTATAAATTTTTGGTTATACAAATCATCTTGGAATTTTAAAACAATTTGACAATAGTTAGCATTTCATGGGCTACCGTGGCGTATTTTTTCTGACTTTCTGTCCATTTACCAGAATAAAATCGAATCAAACATTCGGTCTTCGTATGGGGATTAACTTGTTTAAGTATTCCGCCATAGCCGATATTTGAAGCATCAGTTTCAACGATTTTTAACCAGTTAGGGTTTGCAAGCGAAGTACAAGGAAGGGTTTGAACTCTGTTTTTTATTAATTTTACTAAATCAGTGTGTGCTTGATTCCAAGGAGTTTTGTGATCCTTTTTTAGTCTATTATATAAAGGAGCTAAGTCTCTAGACAAATTTTTATAAAAAGGGGAAATATAGTTAAGACTACCGAGAAACCTCTGAAGCTGTTTTTTATCTGTAATAATATCAGGGAATTTTTTAGCAAATTCGAGAACTTGCTGTATCGGTTCAATAGAACCTTGAGAAATATTATGTCCTAAAAATCTAATGTTTGTCTGAAATAAACTTATCTTTGGTTTAGAGATGACTAAACCGTTTTGAATGATAAATTGTTTAAAAGTATACAAATGTTTAAAATACGATTCTAGGGTTTTTGAAAATACTAAAATATCATCAATATAGACAATGATAAAGTCCATATAGGGATTAAAAATATCATTCATAATCTTTTGAAATTCGGAAGGAGCATTCTTTAAACCAAATGGCATGACATTCCATTCATACTGTCCAAAAGGGACATTAAAAGCAGTTCTATAAGTATGATTTTTATCAATTTGAATTTGCTAATATCCAGATTTTAAATCAAATTTAGAAAATATATTAGCATCATATAATCTGGAAAGTAAGTCCCTTTTATTCGGTATAGGGTATCGAATCCATTTTAAAACTTTATTCAGAGGTTTATAGTTTATAACTAGTCGAGGTATTCCTCGTTCCTTTTCAGCAGCATTATTGACATAAAAGGCAGTACAAGACCAAGGAGATTTTGATGGTTTAATAAGACCCTTTTGAAGAAGATTATCAATTTCTGTCTTACAGAATTCTACTAATTCTGTATTCATTTGACAGGGTCGAGATTTTGTAGGAATCTTTTCTTCACTAAAGTCATCTTCATAAGGAAGAGAGACAATATGCTTCTTTCGATTCCAGAAAGCATTTGGATGATCAGCGCAAATATCCAGAATCAATTGATTAGAAATCATTTTTATTTTTTCTTGGACTTTTACTGATTTTAAAGTATCAAAGATGTTAATACTCAATAATTCTAATTGTAAGAAATTAAGCTGATTTTGTTTCATATTGATAAGAGTATTTATATCTCTGGTTACAGGATGAGTAACAAAAGGATAAGAAATTTGTTTGTCCTTGTAAGTAGCCTTAAAACCATTTGCATCAATATAAGTATATGGATAAATAGCATTTATAAATGGTGTTCCTAAGATAATAGGAGGATAAAGCTGATTTTTTACTAAAAAGAAGAAATGTGGAATGCAGACTTTGTCTCGGCAGATATGAGTATTTGGCAATTTATAATTGATATCCAGAGCATGACCAGATGCAGATTTTATTATATAAGTGGTTTTTTCAAAATACCTGGTTGGAATTAATCCTTCTTGAATACAACTAACATCAGCACCACTATCAATCATAGCTATATTGGTAACAGAAAATTTCTTATTTATCAAAATAGTGCAGTTTATATACCACTTATGAGCAGTAACAATTTGCATCATTCCCAAGAAATAATCTTTTTTCAAATCTTCTTCTGGACTGTATTTATCAATTTCAGAATTTTCAGAGTGTTCGAAATCTTTTTCTTTTCCTTTTAAAGCAAAAGATACTTCGGAAGCATCAATAATTTTTTCTTCAATTTTAAAAATTCTATGATCTGAGATCATTTGGTTTTGTTTTAAATAAATAATCTCCTTTTTCAATTGCTCAACTTCGATTTTTAAATCATTAAAGGTAGTATCTCTACCGGGGGTTTTATTTAAAGCAAGACGTCGATTTACTTCAGCTAGGGAATAAGACGTGGAAAGATTATCAAAAGAGTTATCTTTAGAAGTACTAGTATGAGCAGAAGTTTTTTGAGTAGCAAAATGAAGGATCTTTTCACGCAGTCTGTCATCAGTAACTTCCTTTAATAATTCGACAACATTTTCAGCAGTAAGAGTTTGAACATTTAAATCAAGATCTTCGAATTGCGCTTGAAGTTTATACATTATTTCATCACAATTGCTGCAAACATTATTATCACAGTCATTACAATTATTAATCTGATCGAGCTCACTATCAGAATTAGGTAATTCAAAATCATTTTCAGAAGTAGAATCAGATTCGGAATCAGAGGTATATAATAAATTATAGACTTGGTCATGAACTTCTTCAGAAAGTCCTAAGGACTTGAGTTTTTGTAATTTGCAGTTAGGAGCTATATGGCCATATTGGTTACACTTATAGCAT